>NC_028357.1:27032818-27034552 GCF_000741045.1 Vigna radiata var. radiata
CAAAACTTCCTAAAGAAATTGGAAAGTTGGTGAATTTGGAATCATTGAGGCTTACTTCTTGTACTAAATTAGAAGAGTTGCCAGACACCATCACAGGCCTTCATAAACTGAACTTTCTTGACATTTCTGACTGTGTAAGTCTTAGTATGTTACCAGAAAACATAGGGGAGCTGGGTAGTTTAGAAAGGTTGAATTGCAGAGGTTGCAGCAGATTGTCTGAATTGCCATACTCAGTGACCGACCTTGAGAGCTTAAGAGTGGTAGTATGCGATGAAGAGAGGGCTGCATTATGGAGGGAATCTATCAGATCCATGTTTAGTGATCTAAAGCTAGAGGTAGTCCTAACTGATTTCAAACTAGATCCTCTTTTATAACTTGCATTCTGGTACTTGGTTTTGACAACACGATCGCATTATTTGTAGGCATTTATATTATATTCCGAGAACCAAATCTGTGTCCTTCAAAACTATTAGGAGCTTTTGTTGTTTTCTCTACATTTTTGGAGTGATCACATAATTTGAGTATGAATTGTAATTGAATGATATAATATAAAAGGTATCCTGCAGCTCATTACTTGAACATTCTAGGGAATGAGATTATTGAATAATACAGAAGTAAGCTATTCATTGGGAAGTAATTTGTATGACGAATTGCTTTTGAGGATCAAGGAAAATTAAACCCCCCAATTCTGATAATAACAAATTAAAATTGTACAATCTGAGTTAACATAAACTTAAATTTTAGGATTTTATTAATAATTTTGTTAAATCTTAATTTTTGTACAATCTTATTTTGTTACAATCTAATGTAAATGCTTATGCAAACCAATTAGTCACTACAAATAAGATTAACTATCTTTAGTTCTTGATTATGTGACATCAGTTGACATAAAAAATAAGATTATTATTTTCAAATTTAATAATGTAAAAAAATCTCTTGGCTTGGTTTTTACGTTTTATTTATTTTTTTAACTCAATAAATATATTATTGACAAAATATAAACATGTGATATTTTGGTGAGACCTATTCAAGAAAAGGCTGCTTAATTGAAAAGAATAATATATTAAAAATGGTTAAATTGAAAAGAATGAAAGGTGAGATGTTATTAGTTTTGAACTGTCGAACAAAACGAAATCCTTTCATTATTAAGCGAATTGTCTCCAGAATACTTGACTTAGTAATTGAGGGAGTGATTTTGTCAACGTAGTTGACATGAGGATTCATAAAAGTCTTTGCCTGTACTAAATTGTCTTCAATGTTCTCACTAAATTTACTACAAGAATACCACCATTTCTCTAATTATTTACTTGTAATAAGAAATATTATTTAGACAATTTCTTGACTACCGTATATCCATGTGAACATTAAAGAGTGCGTGAACCTCAACTTGCTCAAGTTATAGATCGTTCAACTTTGTAGGAAACTTCTACTGAAAACCAACACGAAACACGGTTTAGAGGGAAAGGGCCTCGTCAAAAGAAAGAAAACATATATCGTATAAATCCAAGAGAATTTTTTATGTGAACAAAAACATCTGGTACGAGGTTCTCCAACGTAACAGCGTCTTAGAAAGAAAGATAAAAAAAAAGTCTTTGGAGCATTATTGTTGGAATTCTTTATTATTTCACCACCCTTTTTTTATTTTCTTAATTCCGGTACCTTATTATTGAGTTTGTTTGGCTTACATACCAGTGTTAGAACTTAGATCAAAGTTTCTGGTTTTGGGTGTTTTTA
>NC_028357.1:27037847-27055168 GCF_000741045.1 Vigna radiata var. radiata
CAAAACTTCCTAAAGAAATTGGAAAGTTGGTGAATTTGGAATCATTGAGGCTTACTTCTTGTACTAAATTAGAAGAGTTGCCAGACACCATCACAAGCCTTCATAAACTGAAATTTCTTGACATTTCTGACTGTGTAAGCCTTAGTATGTTAGCAGAAAACATAGGGGAGCTGCGTAGTTTAGAAAGGTTGAATTGCAGAGGTTGCAACAGATTGTCTGAATTGCCATACTCAGTGACGGAGCTTGAGAGCTTAAGAGTGATAGTATGCGATGAAGAGAGGGCTGCATTATGGGAACCTATCAGATCCATGTTTAGTGATCTAAAGCTAGAAGTAGTCCTAACTGATTTCAAACTAGATCCTCTTTTATAACTTGCATTTAAAGGTTTTACAAGCATTCTGGTTTTCTCCCATTTTGGAGTGATTATAATTAATTTCCTTTTCGTAATATTGGATGTGTCATTTATTTTTTTCATTGTTTTTTTTTTTTTATGAAAAGCATTAGTCCCTTATATATTTGTGATGGAATCTATAACAAAAGATGTCAAAAAATGTGAGGAAAATTTGTAATATCTTATTTAAGCAAGAATAATAGTCTCATTTTTAAGTAAAGTCACAACGTTGAAGAAACCATACATGTTTAAGTAAATAGGAAAATAAAACAATATATGGTAAAAGTGGTGCAATATTTTTTTAACACTAAGAAAATGAACAGATTTAAAAAATATGTATATAACAATTGACAAGTAGTATAAGTTTAATACAATTTTAACTTGAAAAAGTGATACCAGTTTGATATGAATTTTGACTTAATTTATATCATACATTGTATTGTGCCAAACTGATATGATTTCTTCATAATAAAATCGTATCAAATTAACACAATCCATTTTCATAATTTTTTTTGAAATCATTCTATTTCGATAATTTTGAAAAAAAAAAAATACATCATACCATTTTAGTGTTTTTGCCAACAATATATACTTTAAGATATGTTATATTTGTAGTTTAGAGTCATCATAAACGATTATTGATTATTTAAGTTTGACAAAACACTCTCTTTAATTGATCACTTCTAATATTTTAATTGTGTTTGCTGTCTTTATTTTTAGAAAAGTTAAATAATAATTAAATAATTTCTAAGATTATGTATAATTAATGAGTTAATGGTTATTTGACAAAAATCTTACCAATAATTTAATATTAAAAGTAATTAAAATTAAATAAATCTTTAAATTGTTCATTTATAAAATATATTAACATGAAACTGATTTTAGATAAGTCGAGTTTATTCTTTTTAATATATTACCACTGATGTTCTAGTATGATTTATTCATTTTTAAAATACTGTTTTGTCTGATTATGTTATTTTCATATTTATATTAAGAGCATGTTTGAAAAAAAAATATTCACACTGTTTTTTTTTCTGGTACAAAGTAATTGCAATTTTAGTTGTATTGGTATAATAGAAGAAATTTGTAAAAAGAAATCTTAAAAAATTTTAAATTGTAATTATGAATATTTTTAAACAATTTTTCCGTTGAAGTTTCACATATTTTCTTTTCTTGTGTTATGAAAATAATTGTTCAAAATTAATTAATTAAATATAAATTAATATGATTTTTATTAAAACTAGACTTTGTTAAAAATAACGTCTAATTTTATAATTATCCCAAACATCCAGTATATCTTTCACTCTCAACTTGTGAATTCTTTATTTTCAATATCTCATCCCATTCCTCATGTAAATATTTATTTTCATTTATATTTTATATGTACAAATTTCTTTTTGTCTTATCTCCATTATCTATGTATTCATATTATCCTTTATGTTTCAATATAATTAATTATTATAAAAAAATTATAGAAAATAAAATATAATATTATCATAGATTAAATGTTAAAAGGTGTATTTTCATTTCTTTAATATTAAACATTTAAAAAAATTATAATTGTATAAGTTTTAAGACAGAAAACTAAATAACAATTAAATAAGAGTTAAACAATTATATAAAATATTATATAATTATACATAAATAAAGTGTCACGACAACTAAAATATCTATTAATTTTACAAACATTAATAAAATAAAAAAGTTATAAAATATGTATAAAACAAATATTCAAGTTTAAAAATATTTTAAATGTTTATTCACTTTTTTTTGTCTAAATTTTGATGAAATATTTTTTTACACTAACAAATATTATAATACCACTTAAAAGAAATCATATAAAAAATATTAAACTAATAATGATTAAAATTTAAATAGATTTTTCATTTTTTAATTACCATCTATCTTGGATGGTATTTAACAAAATTCATGATAATAACATTACATTATTATATTATAATAAATGAAATATCATTCTACAATTATAGTAGCATAATTAGTCTTATGAGAATAAGTTATAAAACAAAACTAATTATATAAAAATCATCGAAACACTATACAACAAATAAAAATATTAAAAATAATATAAATGATGATATGTGTGTTCTAAAAACGATTTGGTACATCATTAAATAAAATTGTATACAAAAAAAAAAGGTGTATGCTTAATTAAAAGTATAATAAGATGGAAAATACTTTGAATATTTTTTGTTTTCAAATATCAAACTAGTGAGACAATTAAGATATGATGGAAATTGTTTTAGCAAAAAATAAAATTCTTAAATAAAACAAAAGGTAAGAATAAGAGGTAAATTAGCTAATTTATCAATATAATGATTTTCTTCACGAAAAATATATGAAAAATTTTCAACTCCACATATTTACAAAAATATAAGTATTGACATCATCTTTCTAAGACTCCAAGGAATCACTCATTAAAAAAAAAAAAAAAAACATGACATACTAAAAAAGAATTACTCTCAAACCAAAGCCTTTGAAAGTCCTCCCTCTAAGCATGCTTCAAATAAAAAATGATCTCCGTAAACTCAGTATAAATAGAAGTTTGTACCTCTAAAATAACTGAAAAACTATCAACACATTTACTTTAACTTCCTCTAAAAACACTATTAAGACAAACCGGGACAACCCCTTTTTGTACCATCAATATTCACCTTAAGTCAATTGATAGATAGAACTTGTCATATTATCTCCGTAAATGAAACCACCATATACCTAGTTGAATATTGAAAATTTTCAACATAATAAATTGGAGACAATATTAGTTATGTGTGCTTCTTAGATTTGCTTTCAACCATACACATTAACTTCGTAATTTAAAAAATAATATAAGGAAGCACAATTGAATCCTAAAATCTACTATGATGTCTCATCATCCAAACAACTAAGACAATTACTTTTAGGACTATAAAAAGACTTCACAAACTGAAGAAGAAAACTTCAAATCATGAAAAACTTCCTTTAACCATGACCAAAACCTTATAATAATATAATGATGAAAGCATAAATGACACAAAGATTCAACATTATTACCACAAATAATCACATAAAGTATAAAAACCACTCTTTTTTTTACTCTCCAAATCAATAAATAAATAATAATACAACAATTTTCAAAGAACCAAAGTCTTAGCTTGTGACATCTCATTCAACCAAATCAAGTTTCTCTAATCCACATGTTACTTAAAACTTTTTTACAACTTTTTGATAAAACACTCCAGCATCGTCCAAATTTCAATTAGACACACTTTCATTAACCAGTAAAGAAGAAAAATCACATAAACTAACAACAAAAGAAAGTAAAATTCAGTGAACACTTATACCGGTTGAACTAACAAAGTATATGTCAAAATAAGTAATTCTAGATAATTTAGATATGTAAAAATTAGAACACCAAGAATCATTTCAAAAATTAATACAATCACCCTTACCTAGTGTCCAAAAAATATTTTCAAACAAATCACATAAATCCTTAATACCATGTCAAATTGATTATGATTTAAAATCATATATTTATGATACTTAGACTTAAGAAAATAAACATACATTAGTTTAATTCTAATATTTTTTTTTTCATAAGCAATTCACTTTATACTACTTAATAAATAAAAAAATTATTTGACTGAGCACTTAAAATTCAGAATCAAATATTTTCACTAAATATTAAAAAGATGCAAAAGGATTAAATGTAAGATCTAAAAAACATGTAACAAAATAAAAAAATTATAAAACTAAAAACTAAGATTATATATATTATCTTACCTATGTGTATTTTAGTAATTCACGATGACGGAGATGGATATTAGAACAGGTATCTACACATAATTATCACGTTATTAAAAAATGATAATAATATTTGTATTCATTTTCATACTTAATCAATACATGATTTCTCGTCAAAATTAGATGAATTTAAAATGTTTACAAAAATAGTTATTCATCATTTCCAATTATGCATACTAATTATTAGGAATACAATAATGATTAGATAATTTATTTTTTCAAATTAAAGATTTATGTATACTTTCAAATACTTAGCTTTAATAAATCTATGGAAATGTATTTTAAAAATGTAAATACATCAAACATGAACTATTAGGGGGAAAGAGACTTGAAAAATAAAATAAAATTGTCCCCTATTTCTGAGGGTCATCTTTATCCTCATTTTTTCGAATATTTTCTTTATTTACAATAGTGCTTTAGTGACTTGGTACCTTTTTCTTTATACTTTATCCGAATACTTTTTATAATATTTTATCATTTCTTTTGTAACGTCCACATAGAACCTTTTGTATTAGACCAGCCTTAATAATTAATTAATTATTATTTAAACATAAAAACTAATATTTCCAGTTATAATTGTTTTTATTAAGGATTTACTTTTATACACGCAGAATTTAAAAATATACGAAATTACAAAGAGTAATCTTTCATTGTTCTTCATCAATATTTATGGACTGTTTTTTCTTTATATTTGAGCGAAATTCCTAATGCTAAAAAGTAAAATAATGGTTTAATTGTTTATTTTGTTTCCAGTTTAGTTGAAGTGTGTCAAATTCGTCATCTTTTTAGAAAAATGTCAATTTCGTCTTCATATGGAAAAAATTTGTGTCAATCTAAGTCATCTCCGTTAAAAACAAACTAATGATGTTAAAAACTTAAAGTGAGTTTTGAATAATAACCACTTCATGGGTCCGATCCCTGATTTTGCAGTGGATAAAGTGAGTTTTGAAAGTAATGATTTTTAACGAAGATGACTTGATTGACACAAATTTTTTCTATATGAAGACGAAATTGATATTTTTCTAAAAGGAAGAGAAATTTGACACACGGACAAAAAAAACAATTAAACCTAAAATAATTTATATAACTTTAAATTGAAACCACTTTACTTTTATTATGCTTTATTAATTGACCGTTTGGTCTTGTGTTGGTTGGTAGTTTAATTCCTTACGTATTTCTTACTTCTTACAATATTTTCTTTACAATTTCAATGTTGGTGACCTAATAACTAACTTTTTTATTTATTCTATTTTTCTAAATCACAGTTGTTTTGTTTACTAAAAGTAATTAATTTTATTCAAATTAGCTAAAATTATTGTAAGTTACCAAACCCTTCTTACAAGTCTTCTTTATTAACCAACCGTTGGATTTATTTGTAAACCAGAGGCGGAGTAGTTAGAATTGCTTTGTGTTCTTAAAGTAAGAATATGATTCATTAGCTTTATATCTTCTAAAAATAATATTTACTGTCGTTAATTTTGATGAGAGACAAATTTTAAAATCATGAATTATAAATAAACTTCGACATAAAAAATTATAATATTAAATTCAACTCCAAACAAAGAGATAATAACAAAGAAAAACATTCCTTTTACATTAGCTTTTTTATTTTTATTTACATTCTTAACAACTACTTTTCTATAATAAAATAACAGTAGTAAATCTAAGTAAAGTACTATAATAAAATAATAATTTACGTGTTTATAATTTAAATATATAAAAAGTCAAGATGTTAAATCACGATGACCAAACAACAAATTATGAAGACCGAATATATCATGTCCCTCATTACCCTGCAATTTCAATTTCCAAGCGAGTGGAGCCAGACACGGTTAATATTAATACATTTATATTATTCATTAATGCTTATTAAAAATTGTGAAATAGATTCTTTAATTAAAATTAAAATTTAAAAAACTGATTATTTTAATAAATTTCAATCTATAATAAAATATATTAGAAATATGAGTTATACCAGAAATAACAATAATTTGTGTGGTTATCTAGTGCCAAAACAAAGGGTGGTTTTAGAAAAATATAAAGTTAAGACACTTCATTTATGGTTTTATCCTTAATTAAAATTTATTGAAAATTATAAACTTTTAATATATTTTATTCAATAATGTCATTTATAATTTTGATGACTAAATTTTGCTCCTTTTTTTTTGTTTTGTAAACTCTTTAAATAGTTGAGAGAAACTAGATATTTGCAAGCACTAGTGTAAACCAATCAAGTCAACCCAAACGTTTAAAACTTGAACTTGCAAAAAGTATCAAAGATTGAGTTTGGCCTATTTATTTAATTGAAGCATAATTAAAACCTTTGAAGAAAATACCAAGTTTGAGTTAAACTTTTTTAACTCCTTTATAAATTTAAATTGATTGTGTTCCTTTAATACATATGTTCTCAAATGATATCCTATCCTTTAAAATGACATAGCCCAGTCCAGATTTTTTCATTATATATATAGTCTTTTGAATATGTTTATGAACTTTTATTGTTGTTAAGAATTTTGGATTTTATTTTTTATTTTTTGTTGTTGTTATTTTATTATGATATAAAAAATTATATTTACATTATATTGTTAAATCATTTGTAATAACTTTTTGTATTTTAAGCATAGACTAAACAAATTGGATAAACCAACAACTCGGTGATTCAATTAAGATTCACTGACACAGGTTTCAATAAATATCGACAGATTTTACCACCAATAATAAATATTGCAAGATATCTTAAAATATTAAAAAATATATTAATAATCTTTTTAAAAGTAAAAAGACTGAAATTCAAAACCTTAATGGTCTTTACCCCAGTGCCGAAAGAGAAAGATATGATCATCATCAATGTTTTGCCGTGAGAGGCATGATGGAGTAAACGTAACGGGAAGGATGACTTTTACTCAAATTACACCTAAACGCTTAATGAATTTAATATCTCTTTTATTTCAATTTCAATTAAAATTTCATGCATGTCTCACTAATAAACTTTGATTTTTTGTTTTTTGGTTTTATAGTAGTAATGGAAATGAGAATACAATGATAATAGAGAAAAAGAAAAGTTTAGATGGTAAAATCAGAAATGATAGTATAGTGTTAATTATGCAATGGTTATATTATTTTAATAAAACGTAAAAAATACAAAAAATTAAATTACAGAAAATAAATTATAAAAAGTAAAGAAATTTGAAACATAAATAATATAATGTTAGAATCGGCTACAGCGGAATAATCATTTTTTTCCTAGTATTTATATAATATTTATGGTTTAATCATTCAGGAAGTCCTTATTTTTGGACAGAATCTTAATTTAGTCTTTTGTTTTTCCGATATCTCAATTAGGTCCTAATTTTATAAAAATTGCAACAATTCAACCCTTTATGTTAAATTCAACCTAACGGTGTCAATTTCTGATTGACGTGGCAAGTTGGACTTTTATCACCCTTGCCAGGTAAATTTTTTGAAAGGGTAAAATGGAAATAATAAAAAAGTTCAGCCATCACCACCAGAAACGTAGATCTGCAGCTCCTCCATGGCTTACTCGTCGCCTTCTAACTTGTGGGCTTTCATCATCATAGATCGATTGCAAACTTCTCAGGCTTACAGATCTGCTGGTAGGGATGGATATGTCCACGCCAATATGCTCTTACTCTGAAACAATTAAACTTGAAGCATATTCTAAATTTCTAGAACTTATAACAGCCATCCTCCCATCAAGTGAAGAAGCTTCAGAACTTGAAAACTGGGGTTCCACTGCTTCCATTTGGATAAATTCTGCTATACTCTATATAAGATGATTATCAAAATCTCCATCATCCCTTTGAATGTCCTTGTGACCATATCTGACAATATACCTATACATTCGATATGGTTTGGGACAAACTCACCCGATAAGGAAACGTTCTTCAGGTGAAACATATGGAACAGGAACCCATCCTCCCTGAGGCACTTTGATGAAGGCTGCTGATAGATATACTCCCTCTATCACCAGAAACCAGAAACCCAGAACTCCCGCCACCGTCACCTCCGCGCAAGCGGTTTTCCCTTTTCGCCTCCAGACGAGCCGACCAAGAACGCCGCAGACGAAGCAACCCCATCACCCGTCGCGTCATCTCCATCATCCTTAGCAGTCACTGTTCCATCTTCTCCTGTCGCCGGGACTTTATCTGGCACGACTCCTCCGCCGCCTCCATCGCCAGGGATGCTGAATCGGTGGCGCAATCGGACCTGGAAAATAAAATTTAGAGAAGAACACAAATGCCAGTTTCTCGTCGAACCTCCGTCGTGGCGCAACCATCTCCCTCGCGTCTTCATCGTCAACCTGGAAGCACACAAGAGGCGCATCACCAGAAACCAACCCAGAATCTTCTCCACCATCACCAAGCATCCTCGTTGCCGTTGCTAAAGCCTAAATCGCCTCGACCACCATCACACCGCCACTTTCTCCTTCGTCTCCATCAACTGTGAATCAAAAACACACATAATCCAGTTCGCGGCGCAGGCAAGAAGGCCTTCTTCCAATACTAATTTGTTCCTGAGACGAACCCTAACTCTAAATTTTTCCCCAATTTCAAATTGCATTTCTCAAGCCTGCACTTAATTTTGCTATTCCCACTGAATGATTAAACCAATATTTATTTACATGCTAAACTTTTCTATAATCATCCTAGAGTTTTTTTTTTTTTGAATGACTACTAAATAGATGTCACATATCTTGAACAATTATCCATTATGTTTTCATAATAACGGTTGTTTCATTTTTTTTTTATTTGCTTTGATTATCCTCGATCAACGTTGGTTGTATTCTTCTTCTTCTTTTTTGTTTGACATTCTAATAGAGGCTAAATAATCAACTTCTATAATTTTTCATTGTCTAATAAAGGATAAATAACTGATTTCTAACAAGTTATATACCCCTTTTTATGACACCTTTCATTGACATCATCTTAGTAAGATATTATATATTACGATCTTTTAGTTTTTCATTCTCTTTATAAGACTCGTTTATTGCGTAAAAAACCTTTTTATTTACTCTCGATTCCATAAGTAATTTGAATAGTTTCTGTGTTCAATAGATGCATAATAGATTGTGAAAATATTTTTAATATATATTGATTAATATTGTTAAGTATATGGATTGGTGTTACTTAACTATTTATGTTTCACTTCTTCATTTTTTTTTTATTTTTTTATATTTTTTTCTTAGACTAAAAATAAAACAAGTTATAATATATAAATAAATACAAATCTCACCTTAAAAGATTATTTTATAAAATTAAATTAAACTTGTTACATTATATCAAACCACTATTAAACATATTATTTATTAGACATATTATATGTTACATCCATCAATGCACTATTAGACAAAATGTGTTAAAAATTCTATATTAACTCAAGTTAACAAACAAATTATAAAAATAAATACAAACTCACTTTATAAATCAATTTTATAATATTAAATTACATTTAAAGCCTACTTCTTGACAAATTAAGATATTCCACTTTATTTTGTCTCTTAAAAACGAAGACAAGTTAGATTAATTTGTCATAAAAAATAAACTAAAAGTTTTGTCCAATTCTATCGTGTTAAAGGACCGGTTAACACGTTAGCCTGTTAGTTTTTTTCTTTAATTTTATATTTTATTAATTCAGATTTATTTTAATATGTCCACGTATAAGATCATACAAGTATTTTTAAACTTATAATTATTTAATTAATTGATTTTTCTAATTTAAACTTAAATTATATTTATATGCATTAACAGATTAAAAAGATCAACCGGACGTATATGATTAAGGTAATTTATGTAATTTGTTTTTTTGTGAAATATGTCAGTACAATATTTAATAAAAGATAAAAAATGTTTAGATTTTATATCCGAATCCAAACAAACCTTAGATAATCCATAAAACATGTGGATCAGTTTTTTTCTTTATTTTACTCACTTTTTTTTAAACAGTTTCACTCCAACCTATTCACGTAACATGACTCATGTTTTTAATGATAAAATAATTATTTCGATAAGCACTGTAATTAAAGCTAATTATCTTTTTAAAAAATTGGGTTAAATATGTTTTTAGTTCCTATACTTTGGGGCGATTTTGGTTGTAGTCTCTCTTTTAAACTATAGTACAATTTAGTCTTTCAACTTTAGAAAATTTTGGTTTTAATCATTTTTATTAAATTTTTTAAACTTTATTTACTGTTTCAAGTACCTTACATTATAGCATTTGGATTCTTTACACTATTTGATATATTTTTGCTTCAATGTTAACTGAGAAACGCGTTTGAAACAATAAATAAAGTTAAAAAATATGATAAAAAAGATTAAAATCAGAATTTTCTAAAATTAAAGGACTAAATTGTAATATAATTTAAAAAAGAAATTAAAACCAAAATCGTCCGTATAAAAATTAAAAATATATTTAATCCTAAAAAATTTGAAGATGCCTACCAATAATGACGATTGACGGTGACTAATTTTTCTTGCAATAAATAAATGTAATTGGATGTTACCTAACAGTTCGCAGGAAGTAAAGTTGACGTCCGCGTTTGATAGATAGAAGAAAGATCTAGGAAGAGAATAAGTAACTTATGAGAATCTTCAGCTATAAAAACTTGAATCGATTGTGCTCTAATTTCGAATCTTTCAAGTTCGGATCGGACACGCATGACAAAAACTCGAATTTGCACTAAACATCCGTTGGTTATTTTAAAGGTACACACAACATAACTGTTTCTTTTGTTGTTTTTTAGTTTAATTTTCATGTTATGAACTCTTAATTTGAGATACTCTTAAAGAGCGTTGACCTTCTCCTCTTTCATGACTTGTTGTTACTATTCTGATTGTGGAAAAACAGAGAGAAAGAAAGCAAGTTGGTGGTTATTCATGGACCAGACCACGCAGCGCGTTGTACTTCCAACACTATTTCAAGAGAGATTGAGGATGGTATCGGAAATAGTTGAAAAAGGTAAAAGTAGTGATAGCAACAAGCAGATACTGAGGTCAACGCTCAAGGATATGAACCCTGTGGTGCAAGAGATCAAGCAATACAATGAACACTTAAATCCACCCAGAGAAGAAATCAAAACCCTTATTTCAGAAAAAGATGCGAAAGAAGAGCCCAAAAAATTTTGTTTGGACAAGTGTCTCTTTTGGTTTCTGTGCAGATTTGGACACAAGAGGGATGGTTCATTTGCTGGTGGTGACAAGGAAGCTCTTGTGGCAAAAGATATTGAAGAGAAACTGTACAAAGTTAGGGAAATTCTTGAGCTTCTCAGCAAAGAGAATTTTGAGCAGAAGGTTGGTGGTGTTGGAGGACCTATCAGGTTTCCTTTTGGTGTTCCTGATAACCCAGATTTCACTGTTGGCTTGGATGTGCCGTTGAGCAAGTTGAAGATGGAGGTTCTCAGAGATGGTGTGTCTGTTATTATGCTGACTGGTTTGGGTGGAATGGGGAAAACCACTCTTGCTACAAAGCTCTGTTGGGATGAACAAGTCAAGGGTGAGTTTTATTTATTTGTTTTGCGATGATTTCATCAAACACTTTGACTAGTTCTTTTTTTAGATGATTTCATCACGCCTCGTCAATCATTCATAGCTTCTT
Source organism: Vigna radiata var. radiata (assembly GCF_000741045.1). Classification (NCBI taxonomy): domain Eukaryota; kingdom Viridiplantae; phylum Streptophyta; class Magnoliopsida; order Fabales; family Fabaceae; genus Vigna; species Vigna radiata. The sequence continues at coordinate 27,049,651 of NC_028357.1, forward strand.
CACACGTTATCTCTTCGCTGTTTAATATTTTGCCATCAACTACTAGTTAATATCAACCACGTCTTAGTATTGAAAGAATATTAGTGGCAGAAAGAGATGCCAAAAGAAATATATTGAGAAGTTGCAGACATGGCATGCAAGTATTTCTTGAAATTTTATTTGTAATAGATCCAAGTGATGGCTTGTGAAACATTTTAATCCATATTTCTGAAGGTAGAGGGAGCAGCTCAAAGCAACATTTGGCTCGTTTTCTAGCGATAATCACTTGTTTTGTCAACTTTTGTGACGATGTTTGGAAAGAGCCATTATTCACCTAAGATTGTTACCAAACATGTGCATATATATTATCGTTTAAGAAGTTAATATGAGAACAAAAGGGTCCATGGTAATCCAACTTTCATCTTGAGGGCATAACCTGGGCTTTTCCCATTTTCTCCAAATGGTATTTCAACAAATTAAACAAGCATTTTCTTTTAATCCGTATTATTTGTTTTTCTGTCAAGTGTTCTTATAGCAGAATTATGCTTTTGCAACATCCACTGACAATGAAATGAATGTCTTTCATAGTGCATACTAAATAGTACAAGATATTGAATACTCTGTACTTACAGATCTCTTTGGTTTCACCTAGGTAAATTTGGGGGAAATATTTTATTTGTCACCGTCTCAAAAACAGCCAAGTTGAAGATTATTGTAGAGAGATTATTTCAACACTGTGGATATGAAGTACCCGATTTTCTAAGTGATGAAGATGCAGCTAATCAATTGGGACTTTTGCTAAGGCAAATTGGTAGAAGTTCAATGTTGTTGGTACTGGATGATGTTTGGCCTGGCTCAGAAGCCCTTGTCGAGAAATTTAAAGTCCAGATACCAGATTATAAAATTTTGGTGATTTCTAGGGTTGCATTGCTTAGATCGGACATGCAGTGTATCTTAAAACCACTTGGTCATGATGATGCAGAAACTCTTTTCCGACATTATACGCACTTGGAAGAAAGTGGTGCAAGTATTCCTGATGAAGTCATCCAAAAGGTGCGAATCGAATTGAGTAATCTGTACTTTGTCTTACTGTCTGAAGTTATTCACTTGAAGTAGAGATCACAATGATACATTACTTGTATTTTGGGTTTCAAAGTCATGGAAATTTGGTCACTGATTATTTTTGGTTGCTAATCAGGTTGTGAGAAACTGCAAGGGTTTACCGCTTGCCATCAAAGTAGTTGGGAGATCACTCTGTAATCAGCGTTCTGAATTGTGGCTACAGATGATGGAGGAATTGTCCCAAGGTCGTTCTATACTTGATTCTAATGTTGAACTAATTACGTGCCTCCAAAAGATATTGGATGTTTTGGAAGATAATCTTGCCATCAAAGGGTGCTTCATGGACCTAGGTTTATTTCCTGAAGAACAAAGAATTCCTGTTACTGCTCTCATTGACATGTGGGCAGAGTTGTATAGACTAGATGATGACGGCAAAGAGGCAATGGCCATCATTAACAAATTAGACTCCATGAATCTAGCTAATGTCATGGTAGCCAGGTACAATTACTATACATATTTTTTTCTAGGCCACTTAATCCTATTATATACGCAACATGTATTTATGCTCTATTGTGAACTCAAGTTAAAATTTGTAACTTTTCTTTTTGGTGGAGCTTTTTTTAAATCTTGTGAGCGAAATTTTCTTTCTGAAGGAAATTAATTTCTGCTTATTTACCAGGAAAAATGCTACTAACACAGACAGTTACTACTACAATAACCACTTCATCGTTCTTCATGACCTTCTGAGAGAGCTTGCAATTTATCAGTGCTCCCAGGAACCAATGGAACAGAGAAAAAGATTGATTATTGAGATAAATCAAAATAAACATGGGGAGAAGACAAAATTTCTTAGCTGGTGTGTTAAACAGAAGCCCCAACAAGTCACTGCCCACACATTGTCTATATCAACTGGTGAGTTACACCTTTTCTAAAATATATACTTATAGAGTAAAAAATATGTACGAATGTTACAGTAGTCTGCCATTCATTACTCTTCCACAACTAATGCCATATGGGTTGCATTTGCAGATGAAAATTTCCCTTCAGATTGGCCCCAAATGCAACTAGCTCAAGTTGAGGTTCTAATTTTTAATCTTCAAACTAAGCAGTATTCCTTTCCAGATTGCATGGAAGGTATGAACAAACTAAAAGTTCTGATAGTCACAAATTACAGTTACTATCCTTCTGAAATCAACAACTTTGAGCTACTTGGCTCTTCATCCAACCTGAGAAGAATCAGATTAGAGCGGATTTCTGTTCCTTCCTTTGTTGCAATGAAGAATCTTAAAAAGTTATCCCTCTACTTTTGTAATATGAAACAAGCATTTCAAAACAAGGACCTGCTAATTTCATACGCTTTTCCAAATCTTGAAGATTTGAATATTGACTATTGCAAGGATATGGTGGGATTCCCTAAGGGGCTCTGTGATATCATCTCCCTGAAGAAGCTCAGTATTACTAATTGCCACAAACTCTCTGCATTGCCGCAAGATATTGGAAAATTGGAGAATTTGGAACTCCTAAGGCTCAGTTCTTGTACCGATTTAGAAGGGATACCTGATTCTATTGGAAGACTTTCAAATCTACGACTTCTTGACATCTCAAATTGCATAGGCCTTCCGAATTTACCGGATGACTTTGGTAATCTGTCTAATCTGCAAAATCTTTACATGACAAGTTGTGCAAGGTGTGAATTACCATTGTCAGTCACTAATCTTGGGAATTTAAAGGTGGTGATATGTGATGAAGAGACAGCAGCTTCTTGGGAAAATTTCAAACCAATGCTTCCCAATTTAAGGATAGATGTTTCTCAAGTTGATGTTAACTTGAATTGGCTTCATACAACTTTCTCCTAATACTTGCTTCACACAGTTCAGGTTGTCTTTCAAAGAGTCAATGATCACACCAAAAAGAAAAATGAACAAAAGACAGTTTTCACGTAAATTATGGTAAAAGGAAGCGCTCCTTTGTGACTATTCAAGTTCTACTTAGAGACTCAATGTATGATCAGATATTATATCCATCCTTTTATTATATATCCATCCAATGATTTGAAGAAAGACAGTTTGAGTGGTATGAAACAACTGAAAAAGCTGGAATATCTTGGAACACGGCCAAAGAATGTTATAGGAACCTATGCTTTTTGTTCATACTTTTCTTGAAGACTGGAAGATACCTATCATGCTAAGTGCAGCAGTGAAAATTTATGAACAGGTCAATCTGATCATGGCTGATGTTGTTGTTAGAAGGTATGGTGGGAGGCTCTTGAATAATTTGATGTGCTGTAAGATAATCTTGTAAAGGCACTTATAATTATAGACAGGAAAGAATCCAGATCATGCCAGTGCAACAGAGAAAATTTATGTACAGGTCCACCTGAACATGGCTGATTCTGCTGTTACTCTAAAGTAACTTGATGTTCTGTATGATGATCTTGTAAAGCCACTTATAACAATGCACAGGAAATAGAGCTCTACTAATCTGGTTTGATTTTTCTGCATGGAATTCTCGCGAAGAAGAAAGCTTCTATCTTTATGTGGAAATGGAGAAGCAGACAAGAAAGGAAGAAAATAGGAGGTTATTTTCATTGGGCTATTTAAAAGTATTCCCGTTTCAAAATGACTCCTTGTTTTTAAACTTTTTGACCAAGTTAAAATACCCTTTTTATAACAATTTTAAAAATAATTACTACTTAAGAAAAAATTGGGTAAAAATATTTTTATTTAATTAATTTTCTATGCCTATTTGTTTCCAATAACTCAACAAGTGAGGGAAAATTTACTTCTTTTTATTCATCCAAAACATATATCTTTTTCATTATTGTTTATTATTTATATCTTATTTTTCAAATTTGTTGAACCTATTCTCAACAGACAGGTAATTTGTTGCGAATGTGTCGTACGAAAGAATACGAAAGTCTAATGGAACCCTACCAAGATTAATATGCGATGTAATCATGATAATAATAAAAAGATCCTCTAATCAATGATTTATTAGCTCCAAAACCAATGTAATATGCATCTATGAATTAGTTAATATATTCTAAACCATATTCATTTACCTAACAATTCATTCCTGGTAAGTATGTATGAATTAGTTTTTGAAATATCCATTTCCTTGATAACTAAAATTTATATTGTGAATATTATATAAGTTATGTTTCGTTCACTCCGACTGCTCACGTTACTTGGAAATTTACTTGGAGTTGGGTTAAAAGAATTATTTATATGTATTATTCTTCCTTAATTTATTAAGATGTATATCAAAAATAAAATTATCATGAAGGCTTAGTAGGCATGAACTCAGAACAAATTATATTATAATTAAAGTTTGTAAAATCAAATATGTTTAAGAATACAATTATGTTTTAGATATATAAAAATAGTTTATATTATGAAATATATGTCTATATTTAATTATTGATTATTTTCTTAAAATTAGAATTTAATTTCAAGATATATAAAGACCAACATGATAAATTGAAAGGGATAGAAGGTTAAAAAATTTACTGAAATTTTCTATAAGTATTCCCGTGAAAGAATAACTCTTAAAAGAAATTCATTTAGATTATATTTAACAAAGTTTATTGAGAAAAAAATGGTACTTAAAAGCTATTAGATTAGTTTACTCACTAATGTAAAAATAATAAAATAATAATTTAAAAAGTATAATAGTTAAAAGGTTAAAAGCTCTTTTTGGTCCCAATTTTGGTTCAGAAAATTCGTTTTGGTCCCTGAGTTGAATTTGTGTTCAATTTCGTCCCAAAGAACAAATTTAATGTTCAATTTGGTCCTTTTCATTAACACCGTTAAAATTGTTAACGACAAGGTGTCCAACTCTGCAACTGCTATGTGAGGTGTCAGTTTTTTGCTGACTAGGAAACCTTTTCAGTTGGAATTAGAATTTTTTTAAAAACTTAGAAGGGCAAAGTGGGAACATTGACCAGCTTTGACTAGATAGACGTGCCAATGGGGTCTTGACACGTGTTTGCCTCTTTCCCATCCAAAATTAGGGTTTGCTTGGGGAAAAGGGAAAAGGTTTCCTCCTTCACCGTCAAGAGCGTAGACGCGAGAGGGTTTTCTGATACCATTGGGTTTATTGTGTTCTGTGGTTGTTTCTGGTTTGCCAATTTTTTGCTTGCAGGTCGCGAATGGAGAAGAGTAACGGAGGGGCTTGCAGCGGCTTTCGTGATGTTGGCATCGTAGCGGCAGTGAAGGGTCACGACGACAAGGAGGTCGTGCTTTAGTGTGGTGACGCAAAAACGATTTGGGATGGTGCTGCGATGAGGTTGACGACGACCTACTGAGGTGATGATGATGGCTGCACGATGGTGGAGGTTATGGTGGCCTGAGAGTTCGAAGACGACTTTGCATGGTGGTGTCAAAAGAGATGATGGCAATTTCTGAGTTTCTGGGTTTTCCTCTGCAGGTCTGGTTTTGGTGGATGATGGTCGTCTCTCGCCGAAAGAGATTGTGCG
>NC_028357.1:27055523-27059091 GCF_000741045.1 Vigna radiata var. radiata
ACATAGCAGTTGCAGAGCTGGACACCTTGCCGTTAACAATTTTAACGGTGTTAATGAAAAGGACCAAATTGAACATTAAATTCGTTCTTTGGGACGAAATTGAACACAAATTCAACTCAGGGACCAAAACGAATTTTCTGAACCAAAATTGGGACCAAAAAGAGCTTTTAACCTAGTTAAAATAAATAGTGTATGTGAGAATTAAAAAACAGTGTAAAAGTAGTGATAGTTTTTAAAAAATGACATCATAATATTTTAATGATAAAAACTTAAGGTTATAAATAGATTTCCCAATAACAAAATCTCATTTTATAAAAACTACTATTTTTTTAAACTTTATTTATAAAATTCTCTTTTACCTTCTTCCTAGATCTTTAACTCAATTATTCGTTTGTTTGAATATTGGAGTATGTGATAGAACTCTTAACGACAAAGTCTATATTATCAAAATTTTGAACAAAGTAAATTTATTTTTTGTCATTCTTTTTGTTGTTTTAAGAAATATATTATATGTGGAATGTTTCGGGTTTTGCATGTAGCGTTAAAGAGTTTAAGATAAATCTTTGTTTAATTAGGATTGTTATGATGTATTTTGATGGTTGTATGAGGTAGAGTTTGCGGGTATCTTTTGAGTTTAGGAGCATTTATCGAGATAAGAGAAACTAGTTTTAATTTATAATTGCACTAATGATATATGAATTCTAATGATTGATGAGAAAATTAGTTGTGTGAAGTGGGTTGTAGATTTACATGTTATAAATGATTGAGTATTGAATGTGAAATATGTATTACATTTTTATACTGTCAACAAATTACAAATATTATTTTATATATGATAAATTTTTAATCTTTATTCTAATTATATTAAAAGCCATATTAACACTATTAACCATGATTATTAGTTTACATCACACTAGACTAATTTCTTCATCATTATAGCTATTTTATGTTATATATTTACCTTTTTCTACCATTTGTATTCATTTCAAGGCTAATTGTTCTTAAAAAAAAAGAAAAAAAAAATAAATGAATACTACATCCCTCCCTTGCCTTAAATGTATCCAATTTGGATATAAATACTACCACAAAAATGATTTTTTTTTAAGTTTGTTATGTTTAACTTTTAATATTAGAAAAAATTCTGATGCCTTAGTTGAAAATATCAAATTGATATCAGTGTTGAAAACAAAGTCCAAAAATATCAGTCATGCAGAAGTTTGGTATTCCTTAACAACGGGTATAAGGATGGCAACGGGTCGGGTTCGAGCTGGATAGTATGAACCCGAACCCGATCCGCATGTACAAAAGTGTACCCGTTACCCGCTCCGCTACCCGCCGGGTATCCGCATAAAAAAAACCCGCGGATTTTTTCCAACCCGCGGATATCCGTTGGATACCCGTTACCAGTGTCTCTATTGTTATCCAAATCCAAATTCTAACCCAAACTCTATTTTTCTTTCTTTTTCAAAATTTATAAACCCTAGATCTTCACTTCAAACTCAGATTTACACCAAAATATTTCATATCTGCATCAAAACATCTCAGATCTGTACTTAAGGATCTCAGATCTGCACCCAAAAATTCCAGATCCGCCTCTCGTCGCCGCTCGCGGTGTGGTTCAGCCTCTCAAGCTCTGCGAACGGGATGATACTGTTGCTGCTGGCTGGCTTCACCGTCGAGATCACCTCCTGCTGGCTGGCTTCACCGTTGGCCGCGGGCAGAGCCGTGAATGGTGGAAGAAGAAGCTAACAACAGTGACAACAGTACCGTGAGGTCTTTGCAGTGTGTGATTCTTGTTATTGGTAGGTGGGGAAAGAAGAAAGGAAAGCAAGTTTGAGAGAGAAGAGAGAAGAAGAAAGAAGAAAGAAGAAGGGAAGGAAGTGTGAGAGAGAAAAATAAAGAAGAAGGAAAGGAAGTATGAGAGAGAAGAAGAAAGAAGAAGGGACTTTTCACTTCCCTCTGCACGCCACCGTCAGCCAAAATTAAAACATTATTTTAATTTCATAAAATAGCTAGGGGTAAAATTAGAATTTTGGTTTTTAAACGGATAGCGGGTACCCGCGGGTACGGATAGGGTGATATCCGAACCCGACCCGTTAACAAGCGGGTATTAAAATACCCGCTACCCGCTACCCACGGGTACTAAATATCCGCGGGTACTAAATACCCGTAGCGGATTTTATCCGCGGATATCCGCGGGTACAGATTTTTCTGCCATCCCTAAATGGGTATCACAACATATTGACATTCAATTGATGTCACTTTTTAACTAAAAATGGATAACATTTGACATCTGTTAGTACATTAACTAAGTCAATTGATGTTGGCTATAACAAAACTAAAGCTATTAACACAAAATCTAACTACTAACACTAAAGTTATCAAAATTAAAACTATTAAAACAAAACTAAAACTTTCATAATAAAAAACTTGTCCCAGACAATTTTCAAGAAAAATATTAATGTTATTGTGAGTCCTAACTTTATCGTTCTAGTAGATAAGTTGTCCACTTCTATCTATTCTTCATTCTGTCATCCATTATAGGTGATGAATTCTTGAACCGCTAGAAAAGCACAATTTCATTATGTATGGATATTAATTTTAAAGTTTAATGTGATTTGTAATATGTAAAAGGTATATATTATTACCTCAATCCAATATTTTCTAATTCTAACTCGAATGATGGTTTTTACCAATACATGATATAATACCCACATGCTTATGAATTTGAATGTTTGTTACATTAAACATGACAAAGAAAATAATCACATATCATGGTCATAAATTGACATGTGAAAATAAATAACTTTAAGATGAATGAATTCTAACATTGGATATAATACTTCAATTTATTGTCCTCTTGGTTTACCCACAACTCTAATTCAATTGAAAACATAGGTTAGTATTAATATGACTAAGTAGATGATATGAAAAAAAAAAAAAGTAACATTTATGTTTGTAACATGAATTTCAACTCATGTTCTATCTTTCTGTGTAGGGAACAAAACCATGTCATGTGTTTTTAAAAGATTGAATGGTCTAAGTTTCAATAAATCCATATATGGAAGATCTTGAACATGACACTCAAAATCCAAAGTTGGTCTGCTCTAGGAGGGTCAACATACACTTAAGTCTTCATAATAGTAAGGTATTGTCTGTTCTAGATAAGATTTTCATGGATTTACTTTTGTTACCACTCCAAAATGTCTCTTATTAATGGAGGTATCTTATATATATAAACTCATGTTTAACTCTTATTTTATTCCATGTGGAACTTTTGTTTAAATCCTGACATGTTTTCATTCAAGTTCTCATTCGCAACCCTGATTTCTATCAACAAATAGCTCATACTAACAAATATAATCAATATATATGATATGCAACAAAACATGAGTTTTTGTGTTCACACAACATTTTGTTGAAGCTTTTTAGTGGAAATCTTTATATTTTATTTTTTCATATTTTATTACAGATTATATTTGTTAGTATTGATTATATATATATATATATATATATATATATATATATATATATATATATATATATATATATATATATATATATATAT
>NC_028357.1:27060111-27117720 GCF_000741045.1 Vigna radiata var. radiata
ATATATATATATATATATATATATATATATATATATATATATATATATATATATGATATAACTGGGAAGTGAATATAATGAATTAAAGTTTGGTGAATAATGTAGCATGTCCCCATGTTTTGGCACTAATGTCATGATTTACGAAGAATGCGGTGAATAGTCTCTGCATTGGTAAACTTTTGTGTTTTGTGATCTAACATAAGTCTCTATCTTCACTACCAACACTCTTTAAGAGTAGGGATTACAGTTACATCTTTTTTAAGCTATTAATTTAAATTCATAGAAAAGTTAAGTTTTACTGAAAATATAAAGCCATTAACCGAAAATAAAAGTCACCTTAACAGTCCTCATTATAAAAGTCATTGGATATATTGGTCTCCTTTGGGTCAAATAAATTAAAAGAAATAGGGTTGTTTGAAGCAATTCTACAAAATATTTATTAAATTAAAGTTCTTTGAAGTTGAGACATCTTCATTATTATATAATTAAATATATTGCTATTTTATTTTAAAATTTTATTTATATCTATTGTTATCTCAAAGAAAAAATTAAATAGTTTTGAGAAAAAGTGAGTTGTTAATAGAAAAAAGCCATTTACTTTTTGGTTTTTGAGGAGGTCACACACGTAGCACCATTTTCTTTATACAGTTTTCTTCCATAGCTGACGCAGGTTTCATATGGTAAGATGACGTCAGCTTCCAATGTGTAAGTCAAGTCTTCTCCTTTCCTCAACACCACCATTTTAAATACAAACTATTAATCACCTTTTATATTTAAGACTTAATCTTTTATTAAAAAAGTTATTGAAACTTCTCTTAAATTTAAAATGCCAGTTACTAATAACATATATATCACACTTTTAATATATAAGAATAGATAACTTTATATATATATATATATATATGGTTCATAACATTTACTCTTCTCTTTACTTTTTTCTCATTCGTCGTAAGCAGCATTTTGGCAAATGTTGACTTTATCTATTTAATATATATTATATTAATAAATCATAGTCCTTTTTTACAATCAAATTGCCTTCTTTAACCCGTTCCTGCTAGGATGCATGCATGCAAGTTTCATACTATATATATATATAAAGCATTGATTCCTTTTCATGTATTATGAATATTTTCCAAGTCTTTACGTAAATTACTGTGATATTTCTCAGCAATAACTTGTATACGTGAAATAGTTATAAGAAAAGAAACTCGAGCAAACTTTTCTATAAAGAATTAGTCTCTTATTTAGTAATTGTCCACACCCTCATGTTGGAAACAATAATAATATTCACTTTACACGAAAGTATAGCTAAAATTAAATTTAGCACAAACTTAAGCTTTTATAGTAAGTATGTGTTTACGGTGGACGAAAGTGTTGTTCTATGAGCAAAAGGATTTTGAAATGGTTTTCTCATTTTGGATGTAAGTTTCCACTTCTCTAAAAAATTGATACAAAAGAAAATTACTTCTATATATACAATAAAAAAATGTGTAAATCCTAATAAAATTTTTTTAAAATAAGCAAAAACAATAACATATCTTTATCGGACTATGTTAGAAGTTCCGTATCGACTAGAGATAAAACCAATTTATAATATATAAATTGGGTGCAGACCTCACTTTTGGATACAAACTTCATCGTAGAAGAAGTAAGTTTTGTGAAATTGAATTAGATCTAAACTTCAGTTAAACTTCGCAACAAGTTGAATGTCCTGGTTTACAGTTGCATATTTCAGATCCATCGTGAACCATCTTGTGTTATACGCTGGAAAAAAAAGCACAGTGAGAACGCAACATGCTCCAAATGGATACCTCAAAATATAAATAATAGTTACTTAGCAATATACAGTTAGCCACTTCTGGGAGCTTTGACAGAGTAAACCCAATCCCACACTGTCATTAAAAATAAAAGCAAAAGGTCTCATGTATTGGATGAGAAGACAAGAAAAGCTTCCATATCCTAAAGTTCAACTTAAACTCATATATATATATATATCATTATAATTTAAACAACAAAATTAATACTCGTTTATCTTTATCCACATAACACCTTTGAACATTTTCTAATGAAGTTCCATAGAAAATAAAATCACTTTTATATAGGTATTGGTGACCAAACGTAGGAATCACGCAAGAAAATGATGAAATAAAAATGATGAAAATACATAGAAATTGCTGATTCTTGGTTATATGTTGATTATAAATGTGTTGTTCCAAGCGTTCTAAAGTTCCATTGTTTGAAATAACCTGATAAAATAAGCCTTCAAAATCTAATTGTTCGTCTGATTTAGGAGGGAGGAGGAGAGGAGAGAAGAATTCAAATTAATTGGAAGCATCAATCGTGATTCCAAAGGTATATGCATAACTTATACGTATGTGGGTAGCCAAAAATACCATAACTATCATGCATCTATACTTAGAAACTCTTATTTCTATTCTAATATTCTATGCAAATATTGCTTAATTAAATAAACAATTTCAACAAGTAAATTCAGTTTTCAAGTACACACACACACACACACATATATATATATATATATATATATATATATATATATATATTGTAAATTAAATTAAAATATTAGAATTATTTTGGTATTATAATTTTGAAACTCCAATTTTACTTGCTAATTTCTTAAGTGTCGTGACTCGTGTATGGTGTCTTGTCTACTGTACTTTTCTACACGTTTCTTATTTTTTATGCTAATAAATCTACTTTTAGTTTAAATTTCAAAAGTTTAAAGATTAGTCTATTATAATAATTTGACAGGTACAATGTTTATCCCGATCATCACAATTTATGTGAATTTTTAAAATGTAATCTATTTTATGTAGTATAATCTTAATTGTTGGAAATAATTTTTTTACTATTATATTTTTACCCTTTCTCACACAGTTCAATAGCATTAATCTTCTGTTCTTGTGTGTGTGTGTTTTTTTTTAAATAATTAAAATAATCCCGACGTACACGCAACTTATTTTATAATACACTTAATTTTGATGAATAATAATAATTAACACTTACGCGCATAATTACAAACTTAAGTTATATTTTACAAATTTTGTAATAATAAACTAATTTCTTAAACATTTAAATTTTGCTTATATTATTTCTTTAAAAAACATATTGTTAACAAGTTAATATCTTAAGATTTAATAAATTTGTTCCTAAATCAATCACTTACAAGATTTAAATGATCACCGTATCCTTCTCGTGGTAACAAAATGGCTTATCATTAAGTAATAATGATCTATATAATTTTCTCTAATCAACGTGTCTCTTTTTAAGAAATAAATATTTTTATATGTTGTTCTTAAGTATAATCAAATATAAATCAATTTCACATTATTAATGAAAATACTTTTAATATTTTTCATTGAATTTTTTAAATTTTTTTATTTTTTTTAAAATTTGTAATAAAGTTTAATGAAAATATAAAAATTGGTTTTTAAATGTGATTAATAAAAATCAAATAATAAATGTCAATTTTCTTAATTAGTATGGATTATTATTTTATATTTTTACTTACATTCGAGACAAAGGGGAGTGTTTTTCTATTCAAATGAGATGATCGTATAAAAGTTTTGTACAAAAAAGTTAATTTACATATTTAGTCCTCATAATTAAATAAATTTTATTTTTTTAATTTCTTTTAGTTTTTATATACCTTGTTTACATTTTTTAATGCTTACGAGTTCAATCGATGAATTCAAATTAAAAGAGATTAAAAATGACATATAAATAAAAAGGAAAAAAAAAGGTAAAATTTATTGAATATGAAAAAGTAAATGGGTAAATAAAGAAATAAAATAAAAAAGTGAAAATGAATAAAATGGTTTTAGAAATATGCAGGCGGTTGGTTATTAAGTATTGATGGAAGAGAGGAGAAAAGGAGTTGGGTTTGGAAGGATGAAGGGTCCCTTTGGTGTTCCTGAAAAGCCAGAATTCTGTGTTGGGTTGGATGCTCCATTGAGCAAGGTGAAGATGGAGCTTCTCAATCGACCTAAGTCCATCATTGTGGTCACTGGTTTTGGAGGATCTGGGAAAACCACTCTCGCTACTTTGCTCTGTTGGGATCAACAGATCAAGAGTAAGTCATATCTCTCATAAATCAACTAATACAAATGCTTTCATTCCCACATTCAATTTTTCTGCTACAACAACTTTGTTGTTAATTGTTTTCAGCTCAAATCTACTTCAACTAAATGGCTTGAATAAGCAATCAATTTTTATTAAGTAACTTAATTTTTTATCTTAAATCAACCTTATATGAATAAATAAGGAAACATATCAAATGCTATATGAACTCACGGTTCTTTTGAATTCACAAGGTAAATTCAGGGAAAATATATTTTTTGTGACCTTCTCGAAAACTCCTAAGTTGAAGATCATGGTGGAAAGAGTATTTGAACACCTTGGATATGAAGTACCTAAGTTTCAAAACGATGAAGAGGGAATTAATCAATTGGGACTTTTACTAAGGAAATTGAAGGGAAGCCCAACGTTGATGATTCTGGATGATGTTTGGCCTGACTCAGAAGATCTGGTGGAGAAATTTAAATTCCATTTATCAGATTATAAACTTTTGGTTACTTCAAGGGTTGCATTCCCAAGATTTGGCACCCCATGTGTCTTAAAACCACTCCTTCATCAAGATGCAATGACCTTTTTCTTTCACTATGCTCGCTTGGACAGTAACACTTTAAATATTCCAGACCAAGATACAATCCAAAAGGTGCTTCTTCTTAATCATACTTCATCTTCTTCTGCATAATGCAGTCAAAAACTAATTTTAGGACTTTTTTTTTTTTTTTATAACTTTATTAGTGTTTTATTGAAATTTACTTTTTAGAGTTTTCAAGATATAAAATTACTTACTAAATTATTGTATAGTAATAATTTTGTTTGATAGTGTTTTTTTTTTTCTTCCTTTACTTGCACAGGTCGTGAAAAGTTGCATGGGTTTACCACTTGCCATTAAAGTGATTGGTAGGTCACTGAGTCATCGACCGAATGAGTTATGGCAAAAGATGGTGCTAGAATTGTCAGATGGTAATTCCATATTACTTGATTGTAACACTGAATTGTTAACCTACCTTCCTAAGATCTTAGATGTACTCGAAGATAATACAGTCATCAAAGAGTGCTTCATGGACCTAGGGTTATTTTCAGAAGACCAAAGAATTCCTGTTACTGCTCTTATTGACATGTGGGCGGAGTTGTATGGACTAGACAATGACGGCATAGAAGCAATGGCCATTATCAACAAATTAGAATCCATGAATCTTGCTAATGTCTTAATAACACGGTGAAATGAATATTCTCTTCTGTTTTGAGGACAAATTTTACATTGCAAGTAATCTAAGAATTCATTTCTGCTATTTTAACAGGAAGAATTCAAGTGACACAGACAACTATTACTACAATAACCACTTCATCGTCCTTCATGATCTTCTGAGAGAGCTGGCAATTTATGAAAGCACCCTGGAACCAATTGAAGAGAGAAAAAGACTGATCATTCACACAAACGAAAATGAAAGTGAAGGGGGGCTTGATGAGAAGCAACAAGGCTTTGTGATCCGCATATTATCAAATTGTTTTAAATATTGTGTTAAACACAAACCCCAACAGATCACTGCTCGCACATTGTCCATATCAATTGGTTAGTTATCCCTTTGGATATTTTAGTTGCAAATGTTCCTTTCTTCAATTGACATCGATCATATGAGTTGCTTTTGCAGATGAAAATATTTCTTCATGTTGGTCACACATGCATCCAACCCAAGCAAAGGTTCTAATTTTGAATCTTCGAGTTAACCAGTACTCCTTTCCGGAATCCATGAAGAAAATGAGAAAACTGAAAGCTCTGATAATCACAAATTACAATTCTCATCCATCTGAGCTGACCAATATTGAGCTCCTTGGCTCTTTATCCAACCTGAAAAGAATTAGATTAGAGAGGATTGCTGTTCTTTCATCATTTGTCACACTGAAGAGTCTTAGAAAACTATCCATATACATGAGCCAAGCTTTTCAAAATGGCATCCTCCTAACTTCAGATGCATTTCCAAACCTAGTGGATTTGAACATTGACTATTGCAAAGATATGGTGGTGTTGCCAAGTGGTTTGTGTTACATTACCCCACTGAAGAAACTCAGTGTCACTAATTGCCACAAGCTCTTAGCACTACCTCAGGAAATTGGAAAGTTGGTGCATTTGGAACTGCTAAGGCTCAGTTCTTGTACCGATCTGGAAGCGTTACCAGAGTCTATTGGAAGGCTTC
Organism: Vigna radiata var. radiata; assembly: GCF_000741045.1. Classification (NCBI taxonomy): domain Eukaryota; kingdom Viridiplantae; phylum Streptophyta; class Magnoliopsida; order Fabales; family Fabaceae; genus Vigna; species Vigna radiata. Next base: position 27,066,396 of record NC_028357.1, read on the forward strand.
AAAATCTAAGGCATCTTGACATCTCAAACTGCATAAGCCTTTCAAATTTACCAGAAGACGTTGGAAAATTGTTTAATCTGAGAAATCTGAGGATGATAAATTGTGAAAGGTGTGAATTGGCATACTCAGTAGTGAATCTTGTGAATTTGAAGACAGTGAGTTGCGATGAAGAGACAGCTACTTCATGGGAAGGGTTCAAAGCTATGCTTCCGAATCTACTGATAGAGGTGTCTCAAGTTGATGTAAACTTAAACTGGCTTCCTTCAGTTAGCTCCTAAGCCTCTTTCTATCACGTGCCAGTCTTTCATTTCCTGCTCAATGATCATATATATATACAAATAATTTTCCTTGTGTTTCTTCTAGTTTTGCTCTTGCAGAATATATTGCTGGTTTCTTTTAAGAGATTGCACACTTCTTTATAATTATACTTTCTTTTCATAATCCTTCATAATAATATTTTATTATTAATTATGGTTGTCAAATGAATGCATTTTCGAAAGCCAGTGTGAAGATTAAATATAATTATGAAAAAGAAGTGTCAAAATATAATAGTTATTGTTAAGTACAAACAAAATCTCACGTTAAAAAAAATAAAAAATAAACATGAATTTATATATTCATAAAAAAAACTTGTTTTAGAATAGTACCACTAATAAATATATGAAGATTTGATCCAATGACTTTTGTTATCATGTTAAGATACATGGTTTGGTGTTTCGGACAAAAAAAAATATTATTAATTCATTATTTTTGGACTTTATTTTTTTTTATTGAAAACTTTCACTAATTTTACTTTATTTAATAACATTTTTTAAAAAATATTTGAACTTCAATTAATTTGTACATATGATTACAATTACTAACGAAAACAAAAATGTTATGTATTATCGGAAGTTTCATTGCTCTAACATAAGGTGATTCTAAAAAGAATTTAAAAGTATATAATTTTGTAGGAATGATTTTAAAATAATTGTGCGAAAAATATTTGATATTGATTTAACATTTTGTATTGAAGTTTACTATGTGGAATTCATATGTTTGTATAAGTCGTCAGAAAATGTTTCAGACGAATCAACGCGTGTAAGACGGGAATTTACTTTTCCTTTCAAGGAAACAAGTCATTCGTGTGCATTCAAAGAGAATTAAAGATAAAAAGTAGAGGAATGGGAGAAGAAATTAGGAAACCATTTTTCCATACAAGTTTATACATTTAATCTAAAAACAACTTTAAAATAATAATAAAAATGCATTATTTTTTCAGTACATAGGTCTCATCTGGAAAACGGAGCTTGGATAAGCAAGAATAATAAAATAACGAATCATAAGTGTTATCCGTTAGACTGATTATATGGATATCGTTTCCTTTATAAAAATACGTATTGTCCCTGTTGTTTGAGGCTTATCCAATCCTCAAATATGAACATTAAATGTTCAAAAGCTGAATTAAAGCTATGGGTTTAGAAAGTGAACTTAAATCCAACTTGTTTTTATGTTTAAATTTTATTAATAAATACTATTATATAAGAGATTTGATAGATGATTATTATTTTTACAATTTTTATATTGGTTTTTATTTAAAGAAGTTATTATTGAGAGAGTAATGAAGCAGAAAATGAATCAAGAGAGAGGAAATGTAATAAGAACCAGATCACCATAACCAACAACAAAGAGAGATTGTCAGCTGAAGAAATGAGTAGAATGATTTAAAGAAGCTGAAATGAGTAGAATGATTCGTTAGTCATTCTGCTCATAACATTTCCAACCCTCCAAATTTGTAATTCACTAATTAGCCTTGTACTAAAATTTACTACTGAAAAATATTTTAGTAGAATGTGCACATTGACTTGTATGTCATTTGATTTTCATTTACCTTAAACTCCAAGTATATAAATATAAATTAGAATAATTATTTTAAATTAGAGTCTTAGATATTATTTTTCAATAATTATATTTAAAAAATAATCTTTTATTTCTTTTCATTCTATTTTTCATCTTTATTTCTTTAAAAAAAATGTTAATAACAAAAATAGTTGTTTATTCTTTTACAAAAAAAATATATTAATAATGAAAAATAGTTGTGTGTTATAATGTAAAATATACTTCTCATTTCCATATATTATTTTTGGTTTAGTTTTTAATTATTAAATTAAAACGTGATTCTTTTAAATAACCGCGGCGAATCGACAAATTTCGACCCATATAATTTTTGTTTGAATCAGTGGTCAGCGGTCAAATATTGAGAGAGAAAGAAACTACGATGAATACGGCACAAACACGTTCACTCGGTTGGAATAAATTACCACCAAATCACGACGTAGTTACCGAAACAAATTCTGACACCAACAGAGGTTATTTCATTACTGCTCAATTAGTAAATTAAACCTTAAATGAGAAACCTATCTTGTCAATGACTAAGCAAAAGCAAAGTAATGTTATACTATGAATTTCATTCTTGTAAAACAAGAAATGCATTTGAACAAGTTTTTAAAGCCATGATTTATAAAATATAAGTAAAATAATTTTTGCATTTGCTTACAATGAAAGGTCTTTCGTCTTTTCTTATTACTATTATTTCATCTTTCTCGTAGAGGCAGAGAAAAAGTAAAACACGCATAACTACGTGTAGGATCAAGACAGTTGAACTAACACGACATGCAACGCTATAAATATGTCTTCCTTACGATTCAAACCAACCTTTCAACTGCAGTTCACCATATACAAGAACTTCTTTCACAATATATTCCAAAATTTGACTCTCCTCGTACGTTTGCAGCCCCCGTTGACAAACAGAAAAACATATTCATAGAAAGCATATTTCAATTAAGGTATCGTGTAACTGTCGCATTTTATTACTACTATAAGTTTTTTTCATATAGGGTTCAAATATGGAGTTTTCCAGTTCTTCCTAACCAGCTCTCTTGTTAATAATATACATACTTTTAGCAAATGAATGGAATAGAATAAGCTAACACGAAAAAACTATGCCTTTCCCGTGGCATGGGTTTGGAATACAATGTTTTCTGTTATTATAATGAAAAAACCTTATGCAGCAAAGTTGAGTTTGTCTCCTTAATTCTCACTACTTGATCCTTGTTTTGAGAAAGGACTCGAAAAGTTGGTTGTTCATGGAAGAGACAGCACAAGAAATCAAGCGTCCATTTGGAATTCCTGAAAAGCCAGAATTCACTGTTGGTTTGGATGTACCATTGAAGAAGTTGAAACTGAATGTTCTGAGTGAAGGTTCGTCCGTAATTGTGTTGACCGGTTTGGGAGGATCGGGGAAAACCACTCTGGCCACAGTGCTCTGTTGGGATGAACAAGTCCTGGGTAGGTCATTACTCATTTTTTATTCTCCACTACAACAAATATTCAACCATGATAACTTCTTATAGACTTCTTCTTAAATGCGTCTTTGGTTTTATCCAGGTAAATTCAAGGAAAATATTTTATTTGTCACCTTCTCAAAAGCGCCCCAGTTGAAAATTATCGTAGAAAGACTGTTGGAGCACTTTGGATATCAAGTGCCAGAGCTTCAAAGCGATGGAGATGCTATTGATCAATTGGTACTTTTGCTGAGGAAAATTAATGCAAATCCAATGTTGTTAGTCCTGGATGATGTTTGGCCTTGCTCAGAAGCCGTTGTTGAGAAACTTAAATTTCAGATATCAGATTATAAAATTTTGGTCACCTCAAGGATTGCATTTCCTAGATTTGGAACTTCACTCGTCTTAAAACCTCTTGTTCCTGAAGATGCAATAACCCTTTTCCGACACCATGCTTTCTTGAAAAGAGCAAGTTCAAATATTCCTGAGGAAGATCTTGTCCAAAAGGTGCTTCTTCCTTCTTTCTGACATTATACAAGTAATCCATACTTGTTAAGCTAAAATTACTATATTTTGACACCCAGAAAAGTAATATTTATTATGGTGCAATTTGTAATGCTTGGGTGCCGGAGTCATAGCAAACTAAATTTACTTGCGCTGGAAATGCAGGTGGTGAGACATTGCAAGGGTTTACCGCTTGCCATTAAAGTGATTGGAAGATCACTGAGTCAACAGTCTATCGAGTTGTGGCAAAAGATGGTGGAGGAGTTGTCAGAAGGTCATTGTATACTTGATTCCAACTCTGAATTACTTAGTTCCCTCCAAAAGATCTTGGATGTATTGGAAGATAATCCCATCATCAAAGAGTGCTTCATGGACTTAGCTTTATTTCCTGAACACCAAAGAATTCCTGTTGCTGCTCTTGTTGATATGTGGGTTGAGTTGTATGGACTAGATAATTATGGCATCAAAGCAATTGCCATTGTCAACAGATTGGATTCCATGAATTTAGCAAATGTCACTGTAACAAGGTACTGTAATGACTTCTTATATTTCTTCTCCACTGCTTCATCCTAACATACTCTACAGCACATGAGAGGAGTATTTAACTCCTTATAAATTATTCCATAGTTACCTTGTTAACTTGAGAAATTAAACTTGCATTATGTAATTTATAGAGAGCATGGATTCTTATAATGTGATTGTGTTCTGCTAATTGATCAGGAAAAATTCAAATGACACGGACAGTTATTACTATAACAACCATTTCATCGTCCTTCATGATATTCTAAGAGACTTGGCAATTTATCAAAGCAACAAGGCTCAAATTGAACTAAGAAAAAGACTGATGATTGGCATCAATGAAACTAAACCTGAAGTGTGTCTTGGAGAGAAGCAGCATGGCAGGATGATCCGCACATTGTCAAATAATTTTAGACTGTGTGATAAACAGAAAACCCAAAAGATACCTGTCGGAACATTGTCTATATCATCTGGTTAGTAATGCCTTTAACTAAAGTATAGACATTACATTTAGAAAGTAAAGTTGCTAAAGAGAAAGTCACTATGATCTATCGTTTGTTTCTGTTCTACTGCTGACACCAAGAGTTGCTTTTGCAGATGAAACTTGCACTTCATATTGGTCGCACCTACGACCAGCTCAAGCTGAGGTTCTCATCTTAAACATTCCAACTAATCAGTACTCCATTCCAAAGTACCTGAAAGAAATGAGCAAACTAAAAGTTCTGATAGTCATGAATTATGGTTTCCATCCCTGTGAATTGTTCGATTTTGAGCTACTTGGCACATTATCACTCCTAAAAAGATTGAGACTGGAGAGGATTTCGATTCCTTCCTTTGTCACATTGAAGAATCTTAAAAAGTTATCCCTCTACTTGTGTGATACACGCGAGGCTTTCGAAAACAGTAACATTCTAATTTCAGACGCTTTTCCAAATCTAGAGGACTTGAATATTGAGTATAGCAAAGAGATGGTTGGACTGCCCAAGGGACTGTGTAATATCACCTCCTTGAATGTGCTCAGCATCAGTAACTGCCATAAGCTTTCAGCATTGCCTCAAGAAATTGGAAACTTGGAGAATCTGAAACTTCTGAGACTAAGCTCATGTACTGATTTGCAAGTGATACCAAATTCTGTCGGAAGGCTTTCAAATCTACGGCATATGGACATCTCAAACTGCATAAACCTTCCTAATTTACCAGAGGAATTTGGTAATCTATGTAATCTAAGAACTCTCTACATGACAAGTTGTGAAAGGTGTGAACTGCCATCCTCAATCATCAATCTTAAGAATTTAAAGGAGGTGGTATGCGATGAAGAGACGGCTTTTTCATGGGAAGCTTTCAAACCTATGCTTCCAAATCTTAAGATAGATGTTCCTCAACTTGATATAAACTTGAATTGGCTTCATGCAATTCACTCCTAATATCTGTTTCATACAATTGTTTTGTTGTTTGCAAGTGGTGGTTGAAAGTAAAGGGAAGAAAATAAGGCTTGGCTCTCACAATGGATTATCGTAAAAAGATAGTCTCAAGTTCTAAATCTGTTAGTTGGTTTGAAGGGGCCAATATTTGCCTTGTTCTTACAAAAATCCTACAAAACATGTCAAAGGAAAAACAGGGAAAGGAGTTGGTCTTAAATATCATTTGATTCTTTCATTTGTTAATGCTGAAGAAAAATTGGTTTCAACCATCTTATCCTTACATTTAACACAATAATTTATTATGGTTCAGCTGTATACTTACGTTTACAACTACACTAGTGAGTATTTCCAACTTTAAAGGTTGTTTATATAGCAAAATGGGCTTCGAAAAAGCAATCACTAGTTAGCCTATCCACTACAAAAACAGAGTGTATAGCTGCAGCAATATGTGCTTGTCAATGCATTTGGCTTCACAAAATTTTAGAAAATCTTGGGGTTAAAAGAAATGAAGCAACCACAATTCTGTGACAACCGTTTTAGTATTAAATTGTCCAAAATTCCTGTCTGCGTAGTAAGTACATTGCACTGAGATTTCACTTATCCCTTGTTTACTTGAAAGGATTTGAAAGAGAGTGATTGAATGGATTTCAGAGATTGGAAGATAAATTTTTTTGTTGTTTATTTGAGTGAATTTGAAGGTAAGTGAGAGTAGATTTTGAAGTAATTTTTTTTAATGTGTCATATAAATTAAATCTTATACTAATTCTTACAAACTTTGTTTCCAAATACACTCTCACTTACCTCCAAATCCACTCAAATAAACCAATAAAAATTTATCTTTAAATCCTCTCAAATTCTTTTAATCACTCTCTTTCAAATCTTTTCAAGTGAACAAGGTATTAAAGATACGATAACTGATCACATGATTCAATTAAAATATTATAATACTCATAAACAAGTGGCTGACCTAATGACCAAAGTTTTGTGAAACTTGAACGGTTTGAGAAGCTTGCTGAATGGAGAAATTATTAGCTTACTTATCCATTTTTTATATAAAATAGTTTTTCTTATTCACAATAATGTCATTACGTCAATTTTTATATTTAGTGGATTTTAACAAATATAAAAAATATACTTTTTACTGATGTTAAGATAAAAAAAATCAAATCAAAGAAAAAATTAATTATTTTAATTTAATAATGTTAAGTAGAGAAAATAAAAGTTTTATATCTAAGCTATTACTCTAACATGTTATGGAAGTAAAACATTATGAATTTTGTCCATACATTATTATTCAAAAGAATTTACTATTAATAAATTTAAAATTTAAGTTTAAGAACAAAATATCTATAAAGTTAAATTTTAGCAAAACATCACAATAAATAACAAAAATCATGTTAATTATTATATTTATTTTTTTATTAATTATATCCTTTTTTTTAATTTATTTAACTGAACTTTTCCACATACATATTTACGGGTTTTGATTGGTTGAACCAAGTCAGTTATATATATGATTTTACTGTTTGGCCTCATACACACTATATTATAAGAGTAAGACAAACATAAACACCAAACGCGTCAGTTCATCGTTTTCCTTTAAAAAATGGTACAAACTATGGATATATATCTATTATGTCATCTCTATATTTATTCAAACTTTCCTTTTTTATTTTCTTCAGCCAACGTATAATACTTCAATAATAATATATGCAACCAATAGTATGATCAGTTACTTTACGCAGTGTTCGTTTTGGGATAATATACTATATTTTAATTGACGAATTTACGTTTGTTTTTATGTGGAGTGCAACAAATTTTCATTTCGGTCGGGCGAATTTGAAGTAATTATAGTGAAAAGATATTTTTGTCTCTTGAAATAATGTATGAAAAAAATGTATGAAATTGTTGGGGAAAGGAAATTCCACACACGTATAGAACTCTACACATGATTAAATATTGTCCACTAGCGAAGGAATTTAAAGGTAATTATAGTGAAAAGATATTTTTGTCTCTTGAATTAATGTATGAAAAAATGCATGAAATTGTTGGGGGAGGAGTTCGACACACACATAGAACTCCACACATGGTCAAATATTGTCCGTTTTGGATCAAGTCCTCACAGATTTACGTTTGGTACCACTCCAAAAGACTTCTTACCATTGAAAGAATCTATATGTATAAACTCTTAACGAGTTCTTCTTTCACTCAATATACAACTTTGTTTGCACTCCAAGAGAAATAACGAGATGTGAAGAAAGCATACTGCATGCAAAATACTGAATAGAATCCAACTGCAAAACTTGGTTAGTTTTAATAATAATAATGAAAGTAATATAAAGAATAAATAATAAAGAAAAATAATATATTTTCTTCTTATTATTTGAGATCTTTCCAGTATTTTTATTAATTTTCATACGTAACCGATTACGATTTGAGCGTAATGTATTAAAGCTTTTATAGAAACATCTTATAATATTTAATTTACAACTTAATATAGATATTAATCAGTAATAAGTATAATGTTTTATATATTTCTAATTTTTTAATTATAATAAATTAAGGGTAATTTGATAATTATATATTTTATCAATTAAAATATTTTTTATAATCTATTACCTCAAATCCTTTATAAACCGACTTTCAAATGTATTTTTAATCATCTCAAATCTCTTCAAAAAAATAACACACAATTTACTTTTAAATTTATTCATTCTCTCTCTCAAATCTATTTTCTAAGTGAATACACCCTAGTCTTTTTTTATGTATATTATTATTATTAGCATGTGTTTTAACATGTTTTTCTTTAATTTTTATAGAAAAAATTATTTTTAATCTTTTTAATTATTTATTCATACTTAAAGTAAATATAAAAGCAGTAGCAACAAATATTGATAAATAAATTATAGTTAATTTTATGTTTTATTGGTTATTAACATTAAATCACATATTTTATTATGACTCGTAAAATTTGAAAAGTTTAGAAGAGTTAGGGCATCTCCCAACTCCCCATTATTAAAATTTTGGTCCTCCTAAAATATTATTATTCTAGTAAGTAGTGATATGCTATTGGTTCCCGCAATATTAAACTAGGTTTCCATGATTAAAGATTAAATTTTGAATTGATGAAAAATAATTTATTATTATATTATTTTGCAGGCAAAAGATTAGAGTGACTTGGAACAAAATGAAAAGCTCCTGAATTAACAGATTTTGAACATTATGCAGAGTGTAGAAGAACAATATCGTAAAAGTGTTATTACTTAGATTATTACAACACAGATTTTTTAGTAAAGAAATTTTGAAAATCCTTTTAATAATGAAGAATTTAATGCAAGCACCGTAGGAAACAACTGCCTTTATGAGAGAGCACTTGCATAGTCTTTTTCCTTGTTAAAGAAACCAAATTTTACTCTCTTTTTTTCCATACACGTTTTTAAATGTTGTTAGGAATAATATTCTTCATTACAATATTCAAAAGCTGAGATTTCTAAAAATATTATATCATTTCATAAAACGAAATCCTCCTTATAATTATCAATGATTCTCATTATTAATTTAGTCATATTATCATTTAATCTTATGATTTCTGAATCGTGCTAATTTAGTTTAACTCATTCCATTTTCAGTTAGTTTTATATTGAAAAAAATAGTTAATTTAGTGCTCTTGAATCTCCTTTCCCAAATAATTATAATAATTATTATTATTATTATTTTATTATTATCATTAAGCTAATTATTATTTTTAATAACCATTAAAAGTAACTTGATTGAAGAGTCACTTGTCTAATCAAAAAATTAATTTGGCACATGTCTAAGAGTGCTAATTTGAGAAGGTGACACCTTGTTAATTTCATAACCATTAAAATTCACGCATGACTATATAAATATATGGTTTTAGGGTTCTAATAATCATTTCATAATTTCCAAGTTTTTCTGCTACGTTGCAGATTTCATAAGGAAAACGTCCATAGGAAGCATCGGGCTCCTTGTTTCAAATCCCTTTACCACAATAATACTATATCTTTATTAACTTCATTTTCATTATACGGTTGACTTTTTGCAATATTATATTGGAAAATGATATTTTAATGAATCTCATCAATAATTAGTATCCTAAAACTTTCACGTTCACCGATTTGATTTTGTTAAAAAGTAAGTAAAGTCTGACAATTGGATATTACCTTCAACAATTTTACATTAATTACTTTTCCTCAACACTTATATAAACTATATTTTAAATTTAAAATGAACAATTTATTATGGTATTTTCATTAAACAACCTAAAACGAATCAGGCTAGAGAGGATTTTCATTCCTTCCTTTGTCATATTAAAGAATCTTAAAAAGTTATCACTGCACAGGCTTTCGATTTCAGATGCTTTTCCAAATCTAGAAGACTTGGATATTGATCAGTATAGCAAAGATATGGTTGGATTGCCTAAGGGGCTGTGTAATATCACCTCCTTGAAGATGCTGAGTATTAGTAATTGCCATAAGCTTTTTGAAATATTGCCTAAAGAAATTGGAAACTCGGTGAATTTGAAACTCCTAAGGCTGAGTTCTTGCACAGATTTAGAAGGGATACCAAATTCTATTGCAAGACTTTCAAATCTAACACATATGGACATATCAAACTGCATTAGCCTTCAGAGGACTTTGGCAATCTATGTAATCTTACATTCGCTTAAAGGAGAAAGTTGGATTTTCACATTCTGTAGAATTCGATAACAAAAAAAATAAAAATAAAAAGACAAGATAAATACATATTCAATTAATAATTTTTTTTTAATTTTAAATATTAAAATAAATACGAAAACCTATAATATAGAGCATGTTTTTTGAAATTATTTAATCTCTAAAACAAAATTTTAACAAAATATTTTATAATACATAATTCTCCACTTATACTATAAAATGTAAGTATAAATATTTATTTCTTTTTGGAATTATAAAATTAAATAATGGCTTAAAAGTGTCCAATAATTTGACCAAATATAAAATTTGAACTACATCGATCCTCATGGTACTTTATTTTGAACTTAACATCATTATTTAAAGCGTAGATTTAAATAAAAGTGGAAGCCTTTTTCTTTCTTTACTAAAAGCATGAAGCATTGAACCCATCACAATAAAATTACATCTAATAGATCTAATGCAAACTACGCTACTCTCAATAGCTACATCCCAGTATTATTACAACAAACTACAGTACTCTCAATTAGATTCTTTAATTGAACATTTAAAAAATGTTTATTAAATTTTTTTTTTTACATAATTTAATATACATAATATTTTAATTTATAAAATATTATTTATTAAACAAAAACAAATAATACATATTAAAAAAATAAAAAAAACAAAAAAATATATGTTAAGCGTACCGATTAACATATATTAGACTTTGTAAAATGTTAACTAACATATGTTAACGGATTTTCTAAATACGATTAACATATTATATAAATTCTTTTGGTTTTAATTTTTTTAATATGTATTATTTGTTTTCAAAATATTATTATACATTAAATTATATAAAAAATATTAAATTAAATAAATACTTATTACATTTTAAATTAAAAAATTAAATTAAAAAAATATGTTAATCGAAATTGAAAATCTAACATCTTAATTTGATATATTAAAATAATAATAATAATAATATTAATATTACTATTATTAGTAGTATAAAAAATAAAAAAAAAACTAAAATAAAAAAAATAAAATTCCTTTATTGGTTTTCGGATTAAAAAAAAAGTTGGTTAAGATTTTTTTTTTATTTTAGTTTAATTTTTTCGTTTTTTAATTAATAATTATTATTATTATTATCAAAGATGTACAGGAAGAAATGCTGTTATTACTTTTGAAGTTCCAAACGAAGCAAAAAAAAAACTACTTCATTAGTAATTAATGAGGTATAAGAAGAATCATTCTAGCAATGACCGTTCTCTTTAGTTTTGAGTCTAATTATTTAAACATAAAAAATGAGGAAATGCCTATTATATTTGGTTCTGGTCTTGGTGTGGAAGTTAACTATGTCTCAGAGGCTAATTAACTGGCGAGTATTCAAATTGGATCAGTTAAGTTACTGCAAATATATGATGTATACACACACAGACACATGATGAAGCTTACATTATAAAAAAAAAAAATTATGACTGTGTTGTTGAGAGGTTTGAGAGAGATATAGAATAATTGTTACATGAAGTATTGAATATATGCACAAGATGTGTTTGACATTATGTTAGACCGAGAGAGGGTTGAGAAAGTTAGGTAGTGGGAGTGTTGTTATGTTTGGTCAAGGAAGAGTCATGGTAAGATAGAGAAAAAGAGGGTGTAAAAATAGGGATGAATTTGAAGGCTGTCCGGCTCCTTCTCGCGTTGAATGCAAAGACATTGTGGTGAGACCAAGAAAAAAGAAAAAAAGACTTGGTCAACATCTCTCTGCATGCATGCAATGCAATGCAACCTAAATTATTTCTCCCACCATCTCCTATTCTTGGCTCTTCCTTTTCTTCTCTCTCTCCACATTCTTCCAATGCCATCAAAACTTTTCCACCCTCCAATCCTTCATTCTTCTTCTTCTTCTTCTTCTTCTTCTTCTTCTTCTTCTTCTTCTTCTTCTTCTTCTTCTTCTGCACCCTCATCACTACCTCCTAATTTTTCCTCCGTTCTGGGTCAGCCCCCTCTTCAGGGCGCGCTCGCCGCCCCTAGTGCCTACCATTCACTATGGCACTAAGTGGTAGGCATTTTTGGATCATCTTCATCGTTTTTGAATTAGCACCCTTCTTTCCTCTCTCTTATGCCGCTTCTGACTTAGAATTGCTCCTCAAAATGAAAGAAAGTTTAGAAAACTACGGTTCCTCCTTGGACTCCTGGAACTCTACCACTCCTCCTTGCACCGATGGCCATGCCAACTGGCATGGCATTCTTTGCTACCAAGGAAAAGTGTGGGGCGTTAAGCTTGAGAACATGGGGCTCCAAGGCCTCATTGACATAGATTCTTTAAAGGCCTTGCCTTACCTAAGAACCTTGAGTTTCATGAACAACAGTTTGGAGGGTCCATGGCCAGAAATTCACCACTTGGTTGGTCTCAAGTCTGTTTACCTTTCCAATAACAAGTTTTCTGGGGAGATTCCTTATAGAGCCTTCGAGGGGTTGAAGTGGTTGAAGAAAATTTATCTGTCCAACAACCAATTCTCCGGTTACGTTCCAACTTCGCTCACGGTGTTGCCCAGACTCATAGAGCTCAGGTTGGACGGGAATGAGTTCACTGGTCCCATTCCACGTTTTCATCCCCGCAACAGATTGAGATTGTTTAATGTTGCTAATAATCAGTTGCAGGGTCAGATTCCTTCCACCGTTAGTAGAATGCCGGCTTCTTCCTTTTCTGGTGAGTCACCACAAATTCCAATCTCTCCCTGTTCGATTAAACATGCTCAAAAATATAGGAAGAAGTGAATTTTAAACTTTAACTCAATTTTATATTCGATAAACTCACCATAAAACCGAGGAAATTGATGACTATCGAACTCGGGAAATTGATTACTAGACACTTAAATTTAGTCGGTTGATACTGAAGAGATGAAGAATAAAAACGTATAATATAAACGAGATGTAACAGAAAACAAAACAAAGTCAAAAGATGCATGCCTAATGTTTGAAGTAATACAAAGCATTCAATCTAAACTAGTACATGAAATGAGCAGGTAATGAAAGGTTATGTGGAGACCCATTGGAGTCATGCATCTCGAAGCCCTCCACTGCGAGCATCGTTGGGGCAGTGGTGGTTGTTTGCATGGCGGTGCTTGTGATTGGAATAGTAGTGCTCATGATTCACAGAAAACAGAACGGAGCGTGTGGAGCGAAATTGGGGAATCCACCCGGCAGCATCAGCAAAGGGCGTTTGAGGGACGTGGGTGATGAGAGCCGCAGGTCCGCAGGGTCAATGAGCTCCACAGACACCAGAAAAGCTGAACACTTGAGACTCTCTTTTCTGAGAGATGACAGAGAAATGTTTGACCTGCAAGAGTTGCTGAGAGCTTCTGCTGAGATTTTGGGAAGTGGCTGCTTCAGCTCTTCATACAAGGCTGCTTTGGTGAATGGGCCAACAATAGTGGTGAAGAGGTTCAAGCAGATGAACAATGTGGGGAAGGAAGAGTTCCAAGATCACATGAGAAGGCTAGGGAGGTTGAGTCATCCTAATTTGCTTCCTCCAGTGGCTTACTATTACAGAAGAGAAGAGAAGCTCGTGGTCACAGACTATGTTCAGAATGGAAGTCTCGCTGTTCGCCTTCATGGTATGTATTATCAACTTTTTTCACCCTTTTTTGTTCATGAATTGAAACTGATTAGCAGTTCACCATTCCTAAATTGGCTCTCTCTTCATGGAAGTCAAGAAGTTATAGATAGACTTAGATACTGAATAGATAAATACTTGAGGTTGTTATGGTAGAGATAGTGATACATAAATGGTTTTTGTATCAGGGCACCAAGCCCTGGGAGAACCAAGCCTTGAGTGGCCAATCCGGTTGAAGATTGTGAAAGGCATAGCAAAAGGTCTTGAATATCTATACAGGGACATGCCAAGCCTAATTGCCCCACATGGAAATCTGAAGTCTTCTAACGTTCTGTTGAGCCAATCTTTTGAGCCTCTTCTGACAGACTATGGCCTAGTTCCAATGATAAACCAGGAATTGGCTCAGGACATCATGGTGATATACAAGTCTCCTGAGTATTTGCAACAAGGAAGGATCACAAAGAAGACTGATGTGTGGTGTCTTGGAATACTGATTCTGGAGATCCTAACTGGGAAGTTCCCAGCAAACTTTTTGCAAAAGGGTAAAGGGAGTGAGGTGAGTTTGGCAAGTTGGGTGGATTCAGTGGTGCCAGAAGAGTGGACCAATGCTGTGTTTGATCAAGAAATGGGGGCAACTAAGAACAGTGAAGGAGAGATGGGGAAGCTTTTGAAGATTGCTTTGAATTGTTGTGAGGCGGATGTGGATAAGAGGTGGGATTTAAAGGAAGCTGTAGAGAATATTCTTGAGGTGAAGCAAAGGGATGGTGATCAAGAAAATTTTTTAACTTCTTATGCTAGTGATGCAGAATTGATTTCTTCAACTTAAAAATGTTGAGACCGCCTTAGTTATTGGTTCATTCCTTGATTTTATGTCCTTCTCACAGACATGAATCAGATATGAATTAGTTTACCTGAGACATCTTCTTCATCTCACATATTATCTTTCATGCTGTAATAATCATGCTTGGTCAAAAAAAAAATGGAGGAAAAACTAAATTAATGGAAAACATATCGGCTTCACCTTAAAATTTAACAACCAATGGCCTGGTTGATTGTCTTTTGGAATATGCTTAAATTCATTTTCTAAATGATTAAGCATAAACTTACATCACTATATATGATTAGTTATAAGATTAGTCATGAAGTGTATTTTTTATCTTTTAATATTTTTTTGGTAAATTTAACCTCTAAATTTCTTCTTTTGTTTCTTTGTTAAGGTTAAACTACCACCATAACAAGTACACCAATTACAATAACAAATAATAAGTATTTATCATTTTTTTTCTAAAGAACTTATAACACATACGATAACTTTTATAATTTATAACTCAATTAAACAATGTTCATAAAAAACAGTATCATCAAATAAATTATGTGCAACAAAAATTTATTATAAATTATTTACTACTGTTAAATAATTTAATGCATAAGAAATTAATAAATGTTAACAGGATTTTTAGTACGGTTAACCTATTTTTTAATATTTTTTAACATGTTTTATTTGTTTTTAATAATAAATAATACTTTATAAATTAAAATATTATTATATATTAAATTACATAAACAATATTAAATTAAATAAACATTTATTAAATTTTAAGAAAAAACATATTAAATTTAAGAAAAAACATATTAAATTTAAAATAACAATAAAAAATTAAAATAATAAATAATAAATTTTGAAAATAAAAAATAAAACAAAAAACAACAATTAACAAAATTTAACAAAATTTCAAATAAAAAATAAAAAAAAATTAAATAACAACTAAATACGATTACAATATTTAAAAAAATCAACTAAAATTAAATTAAATAATTATAAACAAATAACAAAAATTCATATAATTTCAAACAAAAAAATTATTTTAATAAAAATTATTAAATATTACAAATTTAGTAAAACAAACAACATAAAATTAACTAAGAAAAAACATACAATTTAAAATAACAATAAAAAAACAAAAATTACACAACAATTTAAAACAAAAGTTAACATTTTGCCGGTACTAATACCTTTAATTTTTTAATTTTTTATTTATGATTTATTATAATATTTTTAAAGTAAATTGTAATTTATATTGATTTTTATATAATTTTGTAATATTTAATAATTGTTATTAAAATAATTTTGTTTGTTTGAAATTATATGATTTTTTTTTATTTTTTTATAATTGTTTAATTCAATTTGATTTGATTTTTTTAAATATTGTAAATTTATTTTGTTTTTATTTATTCTTTCTTGTTTTTTATTTGAAATTTTTTTAATTAGTTTTTTTTTATTTGTTTGTTTTGTTTTGAATTTTCAAAATTTATTATTTTTTATTTTAATTTGTTTTGTTATTTTAAATTTAATATGTTTATTTCGTAAATATATTTGAAATTATATTTTCTTAACCTGGTTTTGAAAAATCAGTTAAAAATTTGTTGACTTTCAAAAATCCAATAAAAGTTAATTGACTTTCTAAAATTATTAAGCAAAATGTATTTAAAATCTTATTCGATTTTTGAAAAATCATTAAACTCTTAAAAAAATTTGAAATTCGATTAAAGGATAAAATAAATGTGAAACCATCTCAGAAAAAAAGGAAAGAAAAGTAAAAATAAATTAATTTAATAAAAAAAGTTAAAGGTTGTGAATGACTCTTTTATAAGATGTGCTTCACCATACTTCTTACGTAATAGAGCAGACTTCTTTGATTCCTCCTAGTCAGAAAATGTGCTTTACAAAAAGAAAAAGAAAGTTGAAATTTATCTATTCAACTCCTACCTTATAAACACTTAACTCAGTGTAGTTGGACAACTGACTCTCTTAACATTTCTAAAACGAGATAGATAAAACTCAAATTAGTTTTCTTAAATTTTTGAAAACAAATAGCAAATTGATTAAATAAACGGTGTGATATTCATACATCAACTTAAATAGAACGTTAAAATATGTTAAATATTTTATTAATAGATATTAGACAATCAAATATTATGTTATTTATAATTTAAATATTATTATAATTTATGTACATATGATACTCTATTCTTTGAAATAATATATCAAAATTATTCTTTAACTTTTTAATATGATATCAGAACCAAACACTGATATTTTCTACAATATAGGAATCAGTGTTTCTTTTGTTCGTTGAATATTTCTGATAGCTCATCCCGATAAAAATTAATCGGAGAAACATGATTCTGGAACTTCCATGACTTTCGAGAGTTATATTTCTACTGTTACCAGATTTGTTACTAAGAGTAGTGGTTGGATAATTGATTCATGTGCTATTGATCATATGACTTGTGATCCTTATATATTTACTAATTTTTTCTCTAATTGTTCTAAAACTGTTATTATTAATGTGAATGAGGTCTTATCTCTTATTGATGGTGAACGATTATATTATCTTGAAAATGTCTCACAACAAACCCATAACAGAGGATTGACATGTCTTGCGACATACAAGATAAAAATAAATTTAGTTATGGTATAAACGGTTAAGACATCCCTCTTTTGGTTATTTAAAAAAATTATTTTCATCATTATTTCATAAATGCAATATTTCTGATTTTTTTGTGAAATTTGTGTTATGGCAAATAATCATGGTGTTGTGTTTCCTTTAAAAAATAAAAACAATAAAAATTGATTTTCCTTTTTCACTAATTTACACCGATGTTTAGGACCCTGGCCCACAACCTACACATAATGGAAAATAATAGTTTATCAGTTTTATTGTTGATGATTGTACTAGAGTAACCTGAGTGCTTTTTCTTAAACATAAAAGTGATGTATGTGATGTGGTTCTTTCCTTCTATCATATGATCGTTACACAACTCAACACATCTATCAAGGTCATTCGATCAGACAATAAAGGGGAATATTTTAAGACTAAACTAATAGAGTTCATGAACTCTAAAGGCATCTTGCACCAAACTACATGTCCTTATTCACCACAACAAAATGGAGTGGCTAAGAGGAAAAATAGACATATATTAGAGGTGACAAGATCACTTTTGATATATGGTAATGTCCCATCTCATTTATGGGGTGAGGTTGTGAGCTTTGTCATTTATTTAATTAATCGAACTCCTACTTGTGTGCTTAACTTTTGAAGGCCTTTCAATGTGTTGTCTGATCATTGTATCCTTCCTCCCGTAGTTTATTTACCATCTCATATTTTTGGATGTGTTATATATGTTCACTTACACCCACATCAACGTACAAAACTTGAAGAACGAGCAATCAAATGTGTTTTTGTTGGGTATGGATCAACTCAAAATGGTTATTGTACTTACCATCCATCATCAAAGAAATTTTATATCTCTTTGGATGTGACATTTAATGAAGCATGAACATTTTTATGTTGATTCTCCACTTCAGGGAGGCAATGAAAGTGAAATGCATAATCATGATATTAGTATGTTTGAAAAATTATATTGTGAAGATAAGTTAACGTATGAGGATCATTCTGCAGGAAGTGATCCAATCCTAAATATGGACATTTCTTTTCTGGATAATACAATGCCTTGTGATCATAACCAATTGGCTCAATCTACTCCATAAGTTCAACTTGACTCTTCAGAGGTACCTTCTGATCCTATCTATGATAATACTAATTTAGATGAAATTAATCATGGAATTAATTATTGTCTACGTGATACCATCAGCACACCAAATATGGAGTCTACTATGATTTAATATAATCTTCCACCTCGTTCTAACCGTGGTCAACTTCCAGCTAAATATGAACCAGACCTCCAAGCCAAAATTAAATATCCCATTAATAAATATGTGTCATCTCACAGGTTATCTCAGTCATATGCATCATTTGTATCTCAATTATCTTCAATTTCTATTTCTAGTAATATACAAGAAGTTTTGGCAGATCCTAGATGGATTAAAACAATGGTTGAGGAGATGACAACTTTAGAAAGAAAAAAAACAACAAGAGGGAAGAAAATTGTGGACTGCAAATGTGGATTTACAACTAAGAATAAAGCTGATGGAACTATTGAGAGGTATAAAGCATTGTGAGAATACTTTTGTCGCTAGCAAAAAACCAAGATTAACTTCTTATATAATTTGATGTGAAAAATGTTTTCCTACATGGAGAAATTTAAGAAGAAATTTATATGGATTCTCCACCAGGCATGACAAATTCAATTGGAATGAAGCTTTGCAAATTAAAGAAGGCTCTGTATGAATTGAAACAATCCCCAAGAACATGGTTTGAAAGGTTTACCAAGTCTATGAAGGTTTTTGGCTATAGAGCAAGTAACTCTGATCACACCCTATTTTTGAAGAGAGAAAAAGGAAAAATTACAGCTTTGATTATATATGTATGTGACATTATTATTACAGGAAATGACCAAGATGAGATTTTTAGTTTACAACATTACCTTGCATTTGATTTTTGAGATGAAACAACTTGGAAACCTCAAATATTTTTTGGGTATTGAAGTAGTTAGATCAAAACATGACATTTTCATATGCCAAAGAAAATATACTATTGACTTACTATTAGAAACTGGGTTGCTTGGGAGTAAATCGGCTGATACACCAATTGAACAAAATCATAAACTCTTTAATGCTTAAATTCAACAAGCATAGACAGAGGAAGATACCAAAGACTGGTAGGAAAAATAATTTATTTATGTCATACACGTCCATATATCACCTATGCAGTGAATGTTGTTAGTCAATTCATGCATGACCTACGAAAGCTTCATATGGATTTTGTTGAGAGGATTTTGAGATATTTGAAGTCCGCTCATGGAAAAGTAATTTTGTTCTCAAATCATGGAAACTTAAAGGTAAGAGGGTACACTGATGCAGATTGGACAGGTTCAAAAGATAATAGAATATCTACCTCTGGATACTTTACTTTTGTAGGAGGGAATCTTTTAACTTTGAGGAGTAAAAAAGAGTCTGTAGTAGCAAGATCTACTGTTGAAACAAAATTCAGAGGCATGACACTAGGTGTATGTGAACTTTTGTGGATTAAAAATGTGTTATCAAATTTAGACTTTAAACCAAATGAAACTATGAGTTTGTACTGTGACAATATTTCAGCTATAATAATTGCTCACAATCTTGTGCAACAAGATAGAACAAAACATGTGGAAATTGATAGACATTTCATCAAAGAGAAGCTTGAAGCTGAAATAGTTTTCTTTCCTTTCATAATATCAGAATTGCAATTGGCTGCTTTTCTCACTATAAGAGTGTCAATAAGATTGTTTAATGGAAATGTGTGATATCTTTGTATCAACTTGAGTGAGAGTGTTAAGGTATGTCAAATATTTTACTAACAGACAATCAAATATTGTGTTATTTATAATTTAGATATTATTATAATTTGTACAAATTTATGAATTTATTATTAGTTAATAGATGAAGAATTATAACGAATTTGATTTTAATTTTTAAAGTTAAAAATATTTTAATATCTCAAATCTAAAAAAAAAAATACACTTTTAATCTTGAACACTAAATTTGAATATTTAAAATGTTTTTGTAAAACGTTTTTTAATATTTAATCTCTAATTGCACTTTTTAAATTAAAAGGACCAAAACTATTTTTTTTAAAAAGTTAAATGAAGAAAATGAAGCAATTCCAAATTTGATATAAAAAGCATAACTAAACGTAATAATTGTAAGAAAACATGAAAAATATCTAAGTGGGGTGAAAAAATTGAGAGTGATTGGAATACAATATTGGTACCAAGAAAATAAAGACGGCGTCGTTTGAAGGGATGCGTGGTGTGCAAGAACGAAAGAAATGGAAGATGAGATAAATGAAGAAAACTGAACAAATTCAATACGTTTTCTTCTCTCTGTTTCTTCAGCTTCTTCTTCTATCGTTGCTTTTCTTCTGCTTCCTTCAATATCTTCTTCTCCTTCTCCCATTTCCATCCAACCATGCTTCATCGCTCACTCCTCTCCAACCATTCGCTTCTTTATCTTCGTGCTTATCATCCAACGCCCATCCATTACCTACTATCCAGGTTGCAGGTAAACAATCATGTCCCTCCATTCTTTTCTTTAAAATACTTTTTTCCTATACCACTTTATTCCATTTTTTATTTTTTATTTTCTAAAAAAAAGATTTAAATAGACCAAATTTTATTTTTATTGGTTGAAAATTTAATATATACATAAAAGTAAAGTTGACAAATCACGTGTGGTGGTTGTTGCTGATAACGTTTCCACCACTTTTCGTGCAAAAAGAAAAGTCTTTTATGTTGTTTTTCCTAAGAAATTTCCGAAGAGTATCGTGACAAGACATGCATAAGGACAATAATTTAAGACCATACGATTTCTGCAATAATTGTTGAACACGATTCCGGTTCGTTCAATAGTTGTTTGTTTTTTTATTTCATTTAATAATTTTTGTCCACCTTACACGCGCCCCACCTTTCGCGGCAGGAACGTACGTTTAAAACGCTCCAGAAGTGATTTATTGCGTTTTAAACATCTTGGACAGCTTCCTCGGTCTAAGGCTGTAATTTCTATCAACTTGACTGGAACGTATATAAAAAAACAAAAAATGCTAATTGGAATTTGGTCACATGTCCTTCTAGATATTAATTGATGTGTCCAGATTTTTAACTTGTGCTTGGTTTGGAACGTTGAAAATAAGAAAGAAAAAAGGTAATGGAGTGAAACAAAAGCCAGGATGGAATATGAAATGTAAAAAATTAGCCAAGCTCACAGATTTTTTAATTAGTGGGACTAACGTAAATCAAACAAAAGTTCTTTTTTTAATATATATGTACAGTTTTTTTACTAAACAACCTAAATATTATCTAATTAAAGCATTTACGCGTCTTGAAACGGCGAAAGTCACTGGAAACGAACGCGAAGAACTCAACGCAGATTCCAGATCCTGCTCATAAATACTGTCTTTCGCGCTCTCATTTTAATCTTTTCAATTTCAATAGCTACCAACTTACCGTTGCTTCGCTCCAAATCGCAAATTAAATTATCCCCAAAAAGAAGGACTCAAGACGCAAAATCACAAATTCGTAGGAGGTTTGAGCAATTTTCTCGAAGGCACAAGTTTTTTCTTTTCGACTTTGATGTCTCAGAGTATATAGATAACTGTCTCATTTTGTTCTAAAACTTCAATTTTATGCAACATCACTGACTTTTGTCTTTCACAACTTGTTCCTTGTTTGATTCAGCAGAGTAAGGAAGCAAAAGATTGGCTATCATGGGAGAGACCAATCAACTTGTTATTTTGACAAGATTTCAAGATGCAATGAGAATGGTCATGGACATAGTCGAAAGAGGTAGGAAGAACAAAAGGAGCAAGCGAATACTTAGGTCAACCCTAAAAAATATGACTCTAGTGGTGCAGGAGATAAAGCAATACAATGAACACTTGAATCCACCCAGAGAAGAAATCATCACTCTTGTCAAAGAAAAAGATGCAGGGGAAGAGCTTGTGTGCAATTCATGCTCCCGGAGCTTGTGGTGGACCAAATTTCTATCTTGGTTTTCACTCTACGGGGAGGGACTTTTGCATGAGAAAAATGATTCGCTTACTGCGGATGACAAACAAGTTAAGGATATCAAATATACACTGTACAAGTTAAGAGAGATTATTGAGCTTCTTGATATAGAGAATTTTGAGCAGAAACTTAAAGGATCTGGAACGCCAATTAAGTTTCCTTATGGCGTTCCTGAAAACCCTGAATTTACTGTTGGCTTCGTTCCACTCTTGAGCAAGTTGAAGATGGAGGTTCTCCAGGAAGGTGTGTTCACCCTTTTGTTGTCTGGCCTGGGTGGATCTGGTAAAACAACCTTGGCTACAATGCTCTGTAAGGATAAAGAAGTCAAGGGTAAGAGGTCATTCTTCTTTTGTTCTCTCATGGCTGATAAATTGGCTGACTAATTCTTTATAACTTCATTTGTGGATCCCCTAACCAACACTCATAAAGAACTTTGTTTAGAGTGATTGTTATCCCCTAACCAATTCTTCATAACTTCATTTATAGGTCCTCTATCACACATTAAAAGACAGACGAAAAAAAGTTCTCTGAAGATTTGTTTGTAGTGATAGATATGATCTCATCAATGCTTTCATAAATTCACTTATATATCCTCTATCTCATACATACAATTCTCTGTCATAAACTACTAAACTTTCACTAAAGATAGTAGAAAAAGGATGAAAAATGTTTGTTTGATAATTGCAAACATGTATGGAAGTTTATATATGTAACTGTTGAAAATTGTGGCAAGCCAAATGTTTTGAATCCCTATTTCTGTGATATAGGACAGTTTAAAACAGAGCTCATACTTTCTGTATACTGATATCCTTTGATAGATTGATTCGTGTCTTTACATCTTCTAGAACATCATATTCTTTGCAAATACTGCTTTAACAGATTAGAGAAGCATTTTCTTTTGATATGAGTTAATTTATTTTCTTTTCTGTTCTTCGACGTTCATTTAGTAAAATATTGTTTTTGTTTGGTTCAAGACATCAAAGCAAATGCTGTGGACTGACAGATCTCTTTGCTTTCACCAGGTAAATTCAAGAACAATATTTTGTTTGTCACCTTCTCCCAAACGCCTAAGTTGAAGAATATCGTAGAGAGATTATTTGAACATTGTGGCTACCACGTGCCTGAGTTTGTAAGTGATGAAGATGCAATTAAACGGTTGGAAATTTTGATGAGGAAAATTGAGGGAAGTCCACTGTTGTTGGTTTTGGATGATGTTTGGCCAGGCTCGGAAGCCCTTGTTGAGAAGTTTAAATTCCAGATGTCTGATTATAAAATTTTGGTGATTTCAAGGGTTGCATTTCCAAAATTTGGCACCCCATTTATCTTGAAATCCCTTGCTCATGAAGATGCAATGACCCTTTTCCGTCATCACGCTCTCTTGGAAGAAAACAGTTCAAAATGCAGTTTAAGTATTCCTGACGAAGAAATTATCCAAAAGGTGCTTATTCTTTACTTTCTGACACGTGGGTGTGTAATCAATAACTGCCCTTCTTGTCTGAAGTCATTCACTTGAAGTAGACATTTCAAGATAGGAAGGACATAACCTCGTGCAATTAAAATGACACTTATTGATGAGTTAGAGAGTAGAAATCTGTGTCTTAACCCCAAAAGCAATATCATGGTAGATAACCTAGGTACGACCTTTTGTTTACTAACCTTATTTGCTTGCACTGAAATGCAGGTTGTGAGATATTGCAAGGGTTTACCGCTTGCCATTAAAGTGATTGGTAGATCACTGAGTCATCAGTCTATTGAGTTGTGGCAAAAGATGGTGGAGGAGTTGTCAAAAGGTCATTGTATACTTGATTCCAACACTGAATTACTTACTTCCCTCCAAAAGATCTTGGATGTTTTGGAAGATAATCCCATCATCAAAGAGTGCTTCATGGACCTTGGGTTATTTCCTGAAGATCAAAGAATTCCTCTTCCTGCTCTCATTGACATGTGGGCAGAATTGTACAAATTAGATGATGATGGCATAGAGGCAATGGAAATCATAAAAAAATTGGACTCCATGAATCTGGCTAATCTTTTAGTAGCAAGGTGAGATGACTAGTTATTATGCCTTCCCAGCTTCTTAATATACATATAAGGTGAATTTTACTCTAAAATAAACAATTCAATAGCATGTGTAGTTCATGCGAGAATCAATTAGTAACTTGTAAATAGATCAAAATGACCATTTCTCTTGGAGTGAATGTAATCTTCGCACATCATGCAACTCTACATTTTTTTTTTCTTTAACACATTCTGAGGTCAGAAGTTGAAATTCGTAACTTTTCTATCTAATAGAGAGCGTGTATTATATAATCTTGTTGGATAATTTCTCCTTTTACTGAAGATTTATTTTTTTCTGCTCGTTTATCAGGAGAAATACAGGTGACTCAGACAATTACTGCTACAATAACCACTTTGTCGTCCTCCATGATCTTCTAAGAGATCTTGCAATTTATCAAAACAACCGGGAACCAATTGATCAGAGAAAGAGAATTATTACTGGCATAAATGAAAATCAAAGTCAATGGTGGCTTGGGGAAAAGCAACAAGGCACGATGTCCCGCTTGTTGTTAAAATATCGCGGATGGTGTGTTAAACAGACTATTCAACAGGTCTCAGCCCGCATATTGTCGCTGTCAACTGGTTAGTTGTACCGTTTTTAAAGTTTATACTTTTGAAAGTTAAAACTGCTAATAAGAAAGTAGAATTGATTTGCCGTTGATTACTTTTCCCCAACTGACATCATATGGGTTGTTTTTGCAGATGAAACTTGTGCTTCATATTGGTCCGACATACAACCATCCCAAGCAGAAGTTCTGATTTTAAATCTTCAAACTAAGAAGTACACCTTTCCGGAGTTCATGGAGAAAATGATTAAACTAAAAGTCCTTATCGTGACAAATTATGGTTTTCATCATTCTGAAGTGGACAATTTCCAACTACTAGGTTCTGTATCGAACCTGAAAAGAATCAGACTAGAGCGGATTTCTGCTCCTCACTTGAGCGCATTGAAAAATCTGAAAAAGTTAACACTCTACATGTGTAGTAACATAAGCCAGGTTTTTGAAAATGACACCATCCTAGTTTCAGATTCATTTCCAAGTTTATTAGATTTAAACATTGACTATTGCAAGGATATGGTGAGTTTGCCTAATGGTATCTGTGACATTTCCTCTCTAAAGAAGCTCAGCATTACTAACTGCCACAAACTTTGTTCTCTGCCCCAAGAAATTGGGCAGTTGTTGAATTTGGAACTCCTAAACCTAAGTACCTGTACTGACTTGGAAGAGATACCAGATTCTATTCAAAACCTTTCTAAGCTAAG
This sequence comes from Vigna radiata var. radiata, assembly GCF_000741045.1. Classification (NCBI taxonomy): domain Eukaryota; kingdom Viridiplantae; phylum Streptophyta; class Magnoliopsida; order Fabales; family Fabaceae; genus Vigna; species Vigna radiata. Next base: position 27,092,288 of record NC_028357.1, read on the forward strand.
ACGACTTAACATCTCAAACTGCATAAGCCTTTCAAATTTACCAGAGGACATTGGTAATCTATGTAATCTCAGAAATCTCAATATGACAAGCTGTGCTAGATGTGAACTGCCATACTCAATAACCAATCTTGAGAATTTAAAAGTAGTGGTATGCGATGAGGAGACAGCTGCCTCATGGGAAGCATTCGAAGCTTTGCTTCCCAATCTGAAGGTGGAGGTTCCTCAAGTTGATGTTAACCTAAACTGGCTTCATTCAATAAGCTCCTAACTCCTAGGACCTTGTCTGCTTCATGGAAGGAAACATTTGAAAGTATGCTTCCCAATCCTAAAGTCAGAGAGGTACCTCAAGTTTATGTATCTTGTATAAAAGTTTCTAACTACACTAGCCCTACTTTTTTTCACTAAGTGTGATGTATTTGCATGTTTCTTGCAAGTTGCAAACAGCAGATGATAATTGAAAAAGGTAGGAGATTGCGTGTAATGTGTGTGGTGTCATGAAATGACATACTTAGTACTACTACGTCGTGTAAGTTTTCTCGTTTCTGAACTTTTATAAAGTATGTCTTTTTATCATAAGATTTAAACTTGTATCCCTCGAATTTTTCGTTCTAATTCGATTCCTGACAAATGTGATGTATTCTTTATCGGAAATCCAATGTCGCAATAAAATAAACATTGGAATGGAGACGTCTAACGACTTCTTGCAAGGTAGATGCATAATCTTTACCAACATAAATTTGCTTATATCCGTAATCTTGTTTCTTAACTTACAAAGTGTGCTTTGTTTATTAACGATGCAAAAGCTGGAGTTTCTAGTTTTTAACTGTCGCACAGACAAGGGACAACTTCTCTGTCGTTTATGGACTTCGGCAAATTTCTCATGACAGTACATTGATTAATTATGTTGTAACATACTTTAATATAATCATTCGTCTCATCCGTAATTCTTTTGTCTTGGACTATAATAATTTATTGAATAGCTTTATATCTTTCAGATAAACTCAAATGACAAACCTCCAATTCCACAAAATTGGATTGGTATTTGAATTTTACAAAATATTTAAATTCTAATTTTAATAATTAGGAAGATGTTTATGAATATATTTATATTGTATACGTTTATCATCTCTTTCTATTTTAATTTATATATTGTAATATTTGAAAACTGAAAAATAACAATAAAGTTATGATACAGCATAAGAAAAATACAGTCAAAGAAATTAATTATGCACGAATAAGAGAAACTTCACCAGTAGCAAACTTCATCTTCCCTTTCCCTTGCCACAAACAAACTCACTATGCATGATATATGATCACTTCACACATACTTTGTCTTGGTAGTGCAATTAAATTATTGTGCCTTATTTTAGCTTTTCTTTTGTAGGTGATATGTGTGGGTTTCATCTGATCATCACACCAAAGATTCACTCTGATCAACCAAAGATTCTTTGGTTGTAAGGTTTAGGATGAGAGAAACATGTTAGTATGAAGATTTATTGGGAAATTGCTTCTCTATTCTAATGGATGATATATATTATTTTCTAAGATTATTGGGTCATATATTTAACATACCCAGAACTTTTCAAAAGCATTCAAATTTAAATCATATAAAACGTACGTTTAACATTTCTAAAAGTAAATTCTAGCAATATTATAAATTTTCCCATTTTGAAAAACAAATTGTAATTGTTAAAATTAAAAATACTTTTCAAAAACTAGATTTTAGAAAGAAAAAAAAAAGGACAGAACTTTTTCTTTTTGAAGCGGAAACCTTTTATCTATTTAATCAATGATAATTAATGGTATTTACAAAGAATCTAGACATTTGATTGCGATTCTCACCTTGAAAATTTTACTTAGGTGAATTCACTACTTCTCTCACATCCTCTTTCAACTTTTATATAAATTCTTATATAAGAAAAAAAAGAATTAATAATTACTTCACTTTAAATTTTACCTCGTATTGCTTGAAGGGAAAACGTGTATTGTGTGGTATGGTTATGAGAGATGTAATGCAGGGGTTAGAGAAAAAAAAAATTACCCTAATCAAAGCAGTCAAAGATATAGAAAAGTTAGGGAGGTGCAGGAATAAAATTTACAAGTGCATCAAAGAAGCCTCTACATAACTTATGCAGATCTATATTTTTTTTCTGTAATTAGTTACAAATTTCTTCTGTCGTATTTTATGCTATATTCTTTTATAAATAGTTTAAATTTATACTTTTCACTTACGACATGTTCAGAGTTTTATTAATGATATTGAAAGAACCAGCATTGTCTATTTGAGGTCACTATTGTGTTTTCTTTTAGGCCACTTAATGTTAGTTATAAATGGTGTGGTACATTTTGTCTGTGTGGCTTATTTGAGAAACATTTAATTCCTTATATAGTATTTGAGATGGTGATTTATCTGGGTGGATTTGAACTCCTCTTTTGTTCTTATGGTCTTCCTTCAAGCACAAAAGTTGGAGTTCATGATACAGAACATGTATTTTGTCACTTATGAGGAAAAATGCACAAACAGTTGCAACTGTTATCACCTGTCAACATAAAAACCTATCAACTACGCATACTTCAGAAATGGAAACTTATCCTAATCATGCTCATGTGATCCTATGCAAATACTTTTCAATTACTAACATTTTTTTGTTATGATGAAGCGAAAACACAAACATTTTTATTTGTATTTTCATTTTTTAAATTTCAAAAAAATTAACTTCTTATTAATATTATTATCCTATATAAGTACTAATGGATTGACATAGCTTCTTAGATTGATCATCTAAATTGGAAGAAAATCAATGGGTGTCGATCATATTTGATTATCCATCTAGTTAAGCTAAATAGGTAAGTAATTAGGATTAAGAGGATTGGGTAATGAAATTAGGAGTTCATTGAAGAATTTATAAATACATGTCAAATGTATGGTTGTTAAAACTTTTACCATACATTTATTACAACATTAATTGTTAAACCGATTGAATATCGAACTACCTTAAGTATGAAAATATCTTTAATCGGTACGCCTAGTGAGTTGGAGAACTCGAATAGTAAAAAAAGAAATTGAGGAATGAAGAAGATTACTTGAAGTGAACATTCAATCCTATACAATCAAAATATTTTGACGTTCACCGTCAGGTAGAATCTTTTAGGCCTACATAATGACCACAAAAAATATGGTGAACAACCAACCACAAGAGAAAAACATTATCTTAAAGTTTTCAATAGTTTAACATGTGAAATCTCCACTTCAATGTAAACATAATGTGAAAAAGAAATAATTAGCACTAAAATAAATTTGCATTAAATGTTCTCTCATTTTATTGTCCACAAAATATGCATATAATAAAAATTATTTTTGTAACATCTCATTTAATAGCATACAACTACTAAAATAACATTACATAGCCAATATTTAAAAATAAATAACTCAAATATAAATAAATAAATATATATATATATATAATAATAATAATAATAATTTATACAACTAATAAATAATATTACACTCACTCATTAAGAGTATGATAAAAAATTTCAAAAAGAAAAAGTTTATATAAAACAAGAACACCCTAGATATATACTACAACACCACAATCATCCATAATTGCATCCACTACTACAATATCATTTGCTCACATCATTAAGGTGATCATTACAGACAAAGAGAACACAATAACAAAACAACATAGAAGAAAATGGTAAGCTAATGTGTAAAAGAACATTCATAAAATAGGCATAAAGATGTTATCACACATAACTCATTCATAATGACAATCATATCACTTATAAAGACTCATACTAGACTTAATGATCCGGATATATGTATTGATATCAAACTCTCACAAGTTATGCACTTATGATAGTTTCTACTGCTTTGCATAGCAATTACCGATTAATTTCATCGTACTACACACAAGGTTAGTCCGTTAATATCTTTGACCAAAATATAGCTCCTAGACTAGGACCTCCTACTCCTCTCACCCCATACCCACAATTCTCTACTTGAGATCAAATGATTATTATAGAGTAACATGATAACTCTCAATACTGAATCCAGAGATATCAATACATACACTAATGAAACAACACTATAAAATATTCTCACGAGATCCATGAAATTACACTTAGCACATATACAATACTCATCATCATTACAATATCATATATGAATAAACACCATAATACTCTTATACATACATGAAGTACATTGTATTCTATCTCAATCTCACAAAGAAGAAGAAAATTTCAAATATACACACTAACGTTAGCAGGTGGCGTTCAACACCAAACTTCTCGCAAAAAGTGACACTCGACACCATTCTTCTCACAAAAAATAGTGTTCTACGACACCTTTTTTGTCACCCAACGTCTTGAAAATAAATTTCTCCAAACCTATAATGCAAGATGACACTTAGCGGTGTCCTACTACCGCTTAACGTCAAAGCATTCACAAAACTGGGCATTTAGCATCATTCTGGCACCGCTTAATGCTATCCCATTTGCAAAATAGGACGTTGAGTGCATCCTAGTGCTACTCAGTGTTATACCAGATATCAAACCATTACTTTGTACATTTGAAGAGAACTTATACCTCTTTAATTGATGAAATGGATACTCTTTCCTTAACGAATTAGTTCAAAACAATATTAAATAAACTCGTATCACATAACTAATTACTTAGACTACAACTCTCTTAAACATACAAAATCAAATTCAAACCAACATGTCCACAAACTAAACATTTCAACCAAAATTGTCAATTCATCAAAGGTCATCATACACCATAATCATGCAAATTGTTAGCCCACCCATGAATCAACAAGTCATAATCAACAATTCATCTAGTTAATTCACCATATAATAATACAATTCTATATTTCAAGTTATACATAACTTAAAATAGTGCAATTAGTTTCTCTTATCCGAAAGACAAACCAAACTTGTTCAAAAATCTTTAAAATACCTTGAGATGCATAAGAAGCCTTATTTGTCCTTAAGAACAACACAAACACAATCAAAACACACAATTAAAATCATTGATAAATAAAAACTTTTATAAAAGACTTAAAACTACATACAAACCAAGATGATTCTTATGCACAAAGAAAACATATTGACGAAGAAAATGGATAGAAAATCAACTTATTATATTGAAGAAACTAATCAATTATTCTAACCATTTTCAATCTTCAAACAAATTAAATAATTAAATTCTATTTATACTTTAACTTTAATTTTTAATATTATACTTTAAAATTTTTTACTCATTTATCTATTGAAGTTCATCGAATTAAATAACTCAACAAATTATTCTAATCCAATCAAATAATTTGGATTACATTTTACTTTTGACTAAATCGAATATGACCAAATTCCATCTCATTCAAGTTCAACAGAGGCTTTTTGCATGCTGAATCAAAATGGTCAAAATGAAATAATAATATTAATATAATTCCCATTTTATTTATCTGATTGTTTTCTTAAAATATTAAATTATTCAACTTTTTCAAATACTAAACGGAATAGTTTATTTTCGAAAAAGAAATACTACACCCCTACATTTATCTTTGAAGATGTTTCTTCCAACAACCACTTAGGTCACCTCATTTTTTATAAAAATATATTCTTTAAAACAGACTTCTTATATATTTCAGAATACATTTCGAAAAACTTGTTCCAAAACAAATACAATTGGTTACAGAAAAAAAAAATAGTCATATGTTTATACCTTATTCTGTATCAAGGCATCTTTTAATCATCTTGTTACAAGTATTTAATTTTTGAGTAGTATTGAAGTACACAGTAGTAAACGAGAAATATGCCTACTGAAAAAGAACTGTTTACATATAATGGAGTGTGTACATAAGCAAGGGCATGAGACATCATTCACCGATCAGCCAATTTAACTAGCTGGGAAACAACGAAAAGGCTAATATGTAAATAATATGTATATAAAAGCAAGCATTTCCCTGGAAGCGAGGAAAGTGTAACAATCATTTCTTCCCTCAGCGACCGACACTGAATACATAAATATTATCATGGAGTTTGTATTGTCCAGGCTAATCTACACAAAATGCGGGCACCACATACTTCTTCATGCTGAAAATGCCAACCACAATATTCAGATGCTCTTCATTTAATATGCTGTCTTTCAAGCCAAGCCAAGCCAAGATCAATCAAACTATATGGCATACACTATCTCCCCACTGCTATCTATATCAAGCTCAGATTCAGCATCAGATTCAGATTCTAAGTCATAAATTTGCTCCCCCATTAACTGGTCAAAAGTATAGGTCCCAGCTGCTGGTACCGTAGCTTCTGAAATTATCTGCATGATCGTATCAATGCTCTGCATGGGTTGGTCTGGCTCTTCAAATTGATTACTCATTATCCTCTCATCCATCAGATCCGCAGGGAGATTCTTCAGAAACCATTCATGGTTCCAGATTTCAGACATGGTGATTCTCTGTCGCGTAAATATCCAAAGACATGAGATTCAAACAAATGATTTAGATTGACGATAAACTCCTACTGTTTAACAGTCAGCACACCCAACTATGTCAAAACACATTCAACATTTTGCCTGTTCTCTATGATCACATTTATTGCTTCATAGCCCACAACATATTCCTATATTATGATAGACATAAAACAAAGCAGGACCAATACAAAATGAGAAAAGCAATACATTGGAATAAATAGAATAAAACTTCAAAGGGGAAGAAAAATGCCCGTCAATTACGTCAAAACATTCAAATGCTAAAAATCCTTTCAAAATGACATAAGTGATACTGTTTGAGATCACACATAATAGTGTGACAATTAATCTAATGAACAAAATTATCTACATTTGTGTATTGTCCAATTTATTTATTGCTCTAGCAGGTCAGTTGTTTGAAATAGAAATTACCTCTGCTGGGTCAAAAACAAAAATCCTTGAAATAAGGTGGCGACACTCTTGAGATATTTGAACACAGTCAGGAATGGCATATTGGACACTAAGAATTCTCTGCAAAGAAGCAGACAGCAATCACAAGTTGCTCTCAAGCAATCAGAAAATGAGCGCATATCTAAAGATCTTATACCTGAATTGTCTTCCGAAAGTCCTTTGGTTCATTAGGATCTTCAAAAGGATATGCTCCCACTAGCATCACATATAGGGTCACTCCACACGACCAGACATCTGCAAGCTAATTATAAATGCAAGAGAACATAACACAAGCAACCCATTCAGATACTATTCCACATGAAAACTAGTAAAGTTAAAAACAAATTCTTTGATGTTTAAACTCTAACACAATCAAATCATATCTCTAACAGGGTGGATCAATCATTAGTAGACGGTGAGTTAGTACAATTGTTAAGATGAGGATATTGCAGACAAAAACACCTCAAACCAAACTTGAAAGTGAAGCTGCATTTGAGTAAGTTTATACTCAATGTTAATTAAAAAAAATGATAGGAAATAAGGGAGGGCGAGGTTAGGTGGTAATGATCTCAACTAGATTTGTGATTTAATTCAGAACTTTATATTTCTTATTGTTGTACTGAAAAAACAAAAAATAGAATCCTGTTTTAATTGGAGGGAAATAGAAGGGAGGAGAGGAGAGGGAACAATGAGGGAGCAAAATCCCCTCTCTCCACTTTGTGCCTTAAAAATAAACAGTTCATTAAGTTCTTAGTACAAAAAGACATGAATGAATATTACATCCTATTCTCTTAATAGTAGACAAACAGGGCAATGCTGTAAACTGTAAATTGTCACCAAGAAACTACAAAGTACAGATTAGACAAGGGATGCAAGGATACAACAAATTTAGCAATGATAGGAAATAATCCAAACACAAATCTTAAATTCAGAGTAAACCGATATATTCTAAATATCAGCATTAGTGGTAGACAAAAAATATAATTTATCTGATTATTATGATGTATTAAAATTTTAAAAGTGACAATTTGCAAAATGCTAGGAAATGATAAAGGTACTTTTAAGTATATGAGATGTGTTTGACATTTACATGACTATAATTTTGAAGTGTGAGCATTTCCTTACTAAGTTAAGATTTTCAGGTAGTGCCACAAAGTCCCAAATTAGGTGAGAAACATAAACCAAAAAACTAGAACGACCTTTAGTTGGAGTGCAGACCAAAATGACAATTGGGTGGGTGAAAAAACTAGACAATATCATTGCTTTACAAGAATTACCCAGCTCATAAAAGATGACAACTTACCAAAACGCTCATTTGATTGTGACAGTAATGGATCTATGCAAAAAGAGAAATTCCATGAAATAAAAAGTAAATGCTCTACCTTGCCATCATACTCTTGTTTCAACAATACTTCTGGAGCAATATATGCAGGAGTCCCCACAGTTGACTTCGGTTGTGAATGTAGCACTGAAGACTGTAAATCACACCACCCATCAGATTTATGAGATATGACATTCATAATGTTCAGGCACTTACAAGTCAGAAGGAATTTGAAACAACGAAATAAAAGAATGACAGCAAAATTTCAAGGAACTCAGCTTGGATTTGAAATCCCATGCACTCTAGAACACAAGACAGAGATACAAGTTAACAAGAAACAATACCAAAAGCCTGCAATGACCAACTAATCCGTTTTCTCAAGAACCTCGGGAAACACTCTAGTGTTGTGACAAGCTTACAGACTCATAATTTTAATAATCCAAACTCTAGCTCATGGGAATCCAGAATGGCCAACAAGCTTAACTGAAGAATTTGGTTTATTAAAATTTACCGTCAGCAATCACGTAGAAATGTATCTTTTCCAATGTCCCAGATTACTGAAATAATCTGAGTCATTCCTTTCATCATCATAGTCTAAATCTGAAGATCAGAAGTGACTAAAGAAAAATGAAACAAACACACACACACACACGTGCAGAAAGTAATTGGAGTTAAATATTATTCAACCTAACAACTCCCAGTAAAATATAAACAGCATGGAACTCACACCTGAAACGCTAGTGAGAAAACGAAAATCTTACCTTGGAGTACCCAAAATCACATATCTTCAAACGAGGTGCCTGGCTTCCATCCAACAAAGTGTTTTCCAGCTTTAAGTCCCGATGACATACTTGCTTTACGAACAGAAATATTACAGAGAAGACTTATATATCAGACACGATGTTCAGAAGACTGATACATTACCTATACTACATTTCAGTCAAGTGTAAACACAATTTAGATTGAACAGTGCAGAAATGGAAAATTGTTCACTTACCATAGCATGGCAATAACTAACCCCGGATATGAGTTGCTGAAAGAAGAATCGAGCCTGAATCATAACAAAGGGTTAGAAACTTACATAAGCACCGTACTTGAAGCAAAAATTGATAATGATCAAGTGAAGAATAAGCAAACAAAATAAACAAGAACCTCGTCCTCGGTAAAACGCCCAGCATTGCAGATTCTCTCAAAGAGCTCGCCTCCAGAGGCATATTCCATTACAATCGCCAGATGAGTAGGTGTTAAAATAACCTGTGTGAAATTGTATAAAACATTACAAATAAATGATTGTTCCTCCTGTGAACAATAACAACGGCAAAGTAAAAACACATAAATATCAAGATTTTTAAAAAGAAAATCCCAGTTTTGTCATATTGTGGGAAATTGTGGATAAATGTGACAATAGCAGCCCCTACCACTCCAAAAACCTTAACAATGTAGCCATCAACGCGGTCACAGAAAATTGTGGCCGATGTGGCTACAATTGAAGTTGGGGACAGTCGAAAAACCTTAACGTTGCGGCAAAACCACAGTCGCAGACAGTTACTTAAAACCTCGAAAAGTATACTTACCTCTTTAAACCTAACAATATTGGGATGTCTCAAAGACCTGTGGTTAATAATTTCCCTCTTCACATTTTCATCAATCTGTGAGGCACAATAAAGAAACAATGAGTCCAGCACTTCACAAGCAAGAAACAGCTACTTGCTAAGTGCTAACCAATGGCGTAAAGAATTTATTAAAAGAAAAAAAAAACAGAACAAGTAGTACCGAAACAAAAATGGAAACACGGAACATAACAAAAATAGCATCACACGTCAGCAACAACCGAAGAAACAATTAAAGCGAGTCGATCATGTGGATAATTAGTTTTTTCCCTCTCTCCCTTGGCCAAAAGCGTGAAAACAAAAAATTTACCAAAAGAAGGGGCAACAAAGGGAACACCACCAACGAAAACACACAAAAAAAGATCAGAAAAACGTTTTTGGTCATTCATTCGTTGTTCAGACAACCTTATCGCCCCTCTCGATGTACTTGACGGCAACGAGTTCCTTGGTCTGTTTATCCTGCATCAGCCTGGCCACGCCGAAATTTCCGGAGCCGATGTCACGGACCAGATCGTAACGGTCACTGTCGTGCATGATCGGCATGTCCATGCCCGGTCCGACCGTCAACGCCGCCCGATCCATCTATAAAAACGAACCGGAAGGAGAAAAAAATATAAAAAGCAACGGCAATAACGGAACCTTTTTTGTTGGGTCTGGAAGCGCGCTTAAATCAGAGAAGCGAATACGGCTTCGTTTGGAGTAGGATGCAGAACGACAACGACGATTCGCGGAAGAGTTGAGTTGAGTGAGAGAAAAGAGGAGAAGACTTTGTGAGCGATGGATGGTTTGTTGGTGAGGGAAAGAGAAGATAAAAAAATATTAGTGGATTGGGTTGGAATGGAAGCAAGCAACTGCAAATTGGTGGAACCAACCACACAGAAAACGGTGCCGTTTTCCCTCTGTCCGAGATGACGCACCTTCCGCCCCATGCCTCGTAAGCAATGTTGTCGCCTTCTTCTTTTTCTTCTTTATTTTTATTATTATTATAATTGTTTTATTTTATAGATATTTTTTCACACGCAAATATCTTCCACCACAATTTTGTGAATAAAATAGGTTTTCTGAGAACATACTAGAAACTGCTGACACTGGATTCCAACATAACTAATTGTTGTGTTTGTTGTCAAAGACGTGATTTTACTCCAAAATATACATTTTTGAATGTGAAACAGATTAAGACAGTATGTGTGATGTATGAATTGTAAATTTTTTATGAAGATGTAAAAAAATATTATAAGATGAGAAAAAATTGAATGATAGAAAGATTTATTTTGTTATATAGGGTGGTACAGTAGAAGGAAGGCAGGGTGAGAGGATGGTCCCCCACAGTTGAAATAGAGAACAAAGGATTGGATTGAAAATGGATTTGGATGGGAAGTGGTCAACGTAGAAGAAGTATATAGAAGGAGATGATGGTGAGATGATGAGAAAGTGATTTTCTTGGTGCAAAGCAATACAAGATTGGAAGTGATAATTAATTATGATGCTAATTCATTCCACCTTAAAAAGGAAATAAGTAAGCAGTCACAAAACTTCTGATGGGTAATCACAGACAGATTCAGAGTTTTCTTGTTCCACATTTTCATATCTTTGTTAGGTCAAGCCATCATCCACGAACATACTCAATGCCACTTATTTTACACCTACCCTTAACCACTACTAAAAACAAAACAATATTACTTTTTCTTTTTTTTCAACACTATCCGAATATTAACTCAAAAATATTTTTTTTCATTTGATGACTTATCAATTGGTTTTTTTTTTTCAAGCAGTAAATGTCATTGAGTTCCAAATAAACGGTTATGGAGAAGTAAGTTCATGTTTCTTGAATCTCCACTTGAATTTAAGTCATAAAAAAATCATAATTGAAGGTTACATAAGCAACCAAGATAAAGTTACCTTTGAAATATCACAGAAATTAGTTAATTCACCTGCTTTCATTGTGTAATTGATCACAAACGTATTGATGCCGGTATAAGAAATAAGTCATTTTCAGTATGTACAAGCCCAATTCCAAGGAAATGGCTTGGACATCCTAGATCTTTAATAGGCAATTTTGACTGCAAAAAACTATTTGAATGAATAATAGTTTGTTGGATTTTGAGTTTGTAAAACTATAGTTCAAAATTTTTTTATTGAAAACATCAACTAAGCTCGAGTAGCATGTTTTAGTTCCTATAATGTATGTTTTTTAAAGGTTGTCCATATAATCAAAATGTTGCCTATCAATAGAACTAAATGGTTGAGATATGTATCATGAAGACATACTTGTTTATGTCCTTTAGAATTAAAAGATTAGCTAAAAAGTGATACAAATATACTAAAGTTAGTTACGAAATAATTATTAAAATGCAAGTTTCATTATAGTTTCTCTAGATGAGAGAAAGTTACCAGCCAACATTAAAGAAAGTCATTTGAATTCTTTTAGCAATCAAATTTATTTATTTTTCGACCACCATAAATTGGTTTTATAAATAAGTTTATGTGTTTCTAATATAATAAATCATTTTCTACCTCCATTTTTATTATAATTATGGTCTTATTATAATTATGGTCGAAAGTCATATTTTTTTTAATATGGTCCTAATTTTGTGATGTCCTACATTACAAGAATCTCATAATCAAACTACATAATATATAAAATACGTACATCACAAATAATTATCATAATATATTTTTTAATAAAATAATCATAACCGGTATTATAGACTATTTTCTTTGGTTTTCTAAAAAACTTGTGTCATAGGTCTAGTTTTATTTTAATTATTTTGTAATTGTAAAGATTTATGGCCTTGATTGGGTCAATAATTGAGGTCATAAATTATTTTCTATTTCGATTTTTATTACAACTGCGGTTGAAAGTTATCATTTTTTTAAATGTGGTTTTGTTTTTGTAACATCCTACATTACAAGAATCTAATAATCAAACATGCATAATATATAAAATACGTATATCACAAATAATGATCAGAATATATTTTTCAATAAAATAATTATATATATTTCACAAAAGCTCAATGCTTTCATATTCTAATGTACATAATATTATAACTTAACACTTACATACTATTGTACAAATATATGATATATTTTGCAAAGGCTTTCCTTGTGAAATTAAGGGACAAGTTGGGAAGTGGTACAAGAGTCTTAAATCTATGCATAAAACACAATGAATTTAATTAGTATATATAATTTCCAAACAAAGGACATTTTTTTTATCAAATGCAAATATTACTATTTCTCAGTCACTTATAATATGGACATAAATAGTTGTCATCATTCAATTCATTACATAGTAACTGTACTCATATGATTCGGTTTGTTTATTACACTATAATATGTCATTACAATAATAATTAATTAACAAAGATAGCTAAAAAACAATTATAAGAAAGTATTGACCACATATGCACCTGAAGATCAATACAAAACACAGTTGCATTGGTTTTCAAGTTACACGAAATGAAAGTGATTAAAAATCACAATCAAATATGCATCTGAAGATTAATACAAAGCATAGCTACAAGATATTCATGAATTTTAAGACATGTATATTAAAATTTATATGCATTAGTAAATTATGAAAAAATGATTATTCTTCTTAAACTATTCAATCGAACAATTCAAGATTCAATACTTCAAATTATTATTACTGTCTCATCTCATATTCATTTTAAAAAAAATACATTTCTTTAAAAAACTTGGAGACAATAAATAATTTTGTTTTGAATCTCAAACGAAAAACTAAGGCTAATTCAATACAACAATATAATTAAACAACAATTAATCACATATTCAACATACAAAAAATGACAATATACTACAAATTTATATAAAATTATATGTTCCTACTAAAGAGTAAATTTTAAACATAATAGAGAACAACGCAACAACTCGTGTTTTAGAACGATAAAAAATCCCACATGCAAAAACAATACCTGGACACAAATACAAACAACATATTAGTTTCAGAAACCAAAACAAACTCACCACAAATCACGGAGAATCGCGCTCACGAACAACGAAAAATAACACTCACAAACAGCTTCAGACAAGTTCTAATGGTCACAAAACAAAAAAACACCATTTGAGGCATAGTAACGACATTGGACAATGGAGATGAAGAGAGCAACGAAATAAAGAAAACAAAGAAGAAAACACAGAGAAAATGAAGAAGAAAATTGTGAAAGAGGGTCTTTCATTTCACGAAATGTACCCCTAAGAACACATATTACCTCGACTATTTTAATAACCAAGGCAATAAGAACTCTATGGCCTCGGTTCTACTAAGAACCGCTGCCTAAAGTCTCCCAAAAAATAATATATATTTTCATTAGTAATTTTGAAATTTGTTTCAAACTTTAGGCCTCGGTTCATGGTACAACCGAAGTCTATTCAGTCTATGGCATCAATTTTCATAACAATCGAGACCATAGGTTTTTCCTAGAAGTTGAAAAGTCAACCTACAAGGAAATGTCAACATCTTATGGCAGCAGTTCTGTAGAGAACCGAAGCCATAAGTCCTGTCCAGAAAACCATTAGTTGAAAAGTCTGAAATTGACAGTTTTAGAAGACCCTATCATAGCAGTTATGCAGAGAATTGAAGCCATAGGTCTTGTTAGAAAGTTGACGGTTAAAATGTCTAAAATTGACAGTTTTGCACGATCCTATGTCATAGATCCTATTTTGACATTAAATTTGAAAAGTTGTACTTATTTGCATCTTTTTAGGCTTCTGTTTCTTTTTATCTGAGGTCAAAAGTAACTAATGACTTCGAGTTTTTGTAAATCGATACATATATGTTCGTGATAATTGTGAAAATGTCACTGCACCTTTTTATACTTTGGTGTCGTAAAATACTGAAGTATGATAGACACGTTAGAAAGTCTTTTTTGTACTAGTGTGTTATTTTATAATCGTAAATTCTCAAAGAAAAACAACATTATAGTTTCATTGTTGATCATAACAAAATTTTATATATGTTTTTGCTGTTTATTAATATACAAATTTTTAATTTATTTTTCTCAAAATTTGATACTTTGTTTTGTGTTATGCGAATTACTATTTCGGTAAAAGAATATTTTAGTATATAATTATATTATAAAAAATGAGATGTTATATTAGATTTTCAAAACTAGATTAAAATATATATTATTTTATAAGTAATATCTGAGTATTTTATTATTAAAAATTTAAACTATAAATATAACTTAATTAAAACGAATTTTATTTTTCTAAACTTTTTCTCTAAATCTTTTTCGTTTTCTTATTACAATTTTAACCACATCTTTTATCTTTCTAAAGATCTGAATCCACTATAGTATTCTTTGTGTAGAAGACAATACAACCATTCAACCAATTTTACAAATATACTAGAGTTACATGTGAAGATTGATTTGTGTGAAGTCTCTATGGTGATTGATAACTATGCTTTTCAGGTAAGCAATAGAATTTGACTTTTGTTCGATAAGAAATCGAAGGTGTTGCAAATTCTCTGAAGTTTATGATGATATTTTTGTATTGAAATGATGAAAAATTATTGTTTTAGTTGAACTGAAATGGTTATCTATGATACACATTAGTTATAGTAAAATTGTTCATTTTGCTCCAAAAAAAAATATATTTTTAATTAAATAATGTTGCTTTTGAATTAAAAAAAAAGAAGAAGTAGAATTGTCTAGATAGATAAATTGGATGATGATAAGCTATATCTCAAGACTTTGGAACATCAAAAGAAATTAAAATCACAAGAGCTTCAATGATCTATGACGCTAGACTCCATTTGAAGATCGTTAACCATTAACGAAAATTAAAAATCCAGATAACATAAGAGGACTATATGATACATCTAAATAAGCAACTACAAGACACCTCTAAATATTATATTATTGTAAAAATTTATAGTTTTAGTATACAATATATTTTATGTATAAAATTTAAATTAAAAATATTGTTCAAAATACACAACATCATAATCTCATTAAATTTTATTTAAAAATATAAAATAATAACTAATAATTTTCTATTTAAAATTTGCACTCAACATTTTATCTGTAAATGTTGATAATGAAAATGACTAAACATTCATAAAAGAGCAGGAATCAATCCACGAAAAATATGAAAAATAGATACGGATTAAAAGTGTTTAATAAAAAGGAAATTGGAAATTTGAAATATATTTGAATTATAGGATTATCAGATATTTATTTTTATATTACAAATGGAATATATAAGATAAAGTGGAGATTCTTACTTTTTTGTCACTCTTTTAGCTAGATATTTTTAATATTGTTTCCTTTTAGTTGAATATTTCATACATTATTTTTTTTTATAAAAAAAAAAAATCTTATTTATTTAAGCTATTTTTTTTTATCATAGTGACATCCCAATTATATTATAAAGATATATAATATAAGAAAGGAGTCACCATGAATAATACTAGAAAACAGTTAAAAGTAATATGATTACAGTCATCCTTAAACAGTACTTAGAATTTGGAAGTGGAGTATTAAAGTTTCTCCCTGAAAATACAAGCAATTTAAAACTTGAAATAAAGCAAAGCTCTTCAAAATAAAAGGACTAAACAAGTTAAGCCTAGTGAACTAAACTGCAGCACTGCCATCCCTATCAAGAGTAAGTGGATGATCATCGCAAGGAAAACATACCCAAGCAACACACAACAAGAAAGTAAGGGTGAGCTAATTATACAAAAAGCATGCATCATAGGAGCATATACATATAAGAGTAAACTCCCTTCAATACCAATTTAAAGCATACATCTTAACATGTGATATTCTAAACTTGACTCGTACCAATTTAACCAATACATAAGCATGTAGCAACCAAGTACTTCAAGCATGCAAGGACCATAACACCGTACAAACTATGACCAAATGCATTATTCTAATACTAATGACCGACCACGTGATTTGACCATCCGGACTAGTATGAAATGTCAAGTTCCAGGGGTTTGTGCACCCGAGTGGTGTAGTAACTGGAAAACCATCAACTGCCACCCGAGGTTAGTCCGTTATAATTCACCCAAGAACATATGGGTTAGGACATCTTGTTATTCTCACCACATGACTCATCACTCTCTACTTGAGCATGGATGATCATTAGAATGTCAGGATAAACCCCATAAGGACACTCTGGCCATTCATACGGTCAATCACAACAAACCACAGGGCACCACCATGTAACCTCCCTTGAGGATCATGGAATTACGTCCATCAACCATACTTTCACTTTGAAACTTAACTCAAGACATGAACCACCAAATACCATAACATTATCACATTGAATCCATATAGAACCATGTACATGTAACCCTTCAACTTTACATTGCATACAAACATATATATATATATAACACTAGTTACACTTAAAAAGACCACAAACAACCCAACAAGTCATCAGAAATTGTATGAAATCATTCTATGTACACTACCAAACAATAACAGTTTCAGCAGTACAACTAAAGAACACAAAACCCAATAAAATCATACTTAGACAAAGAAAATGACTTTGAAATCATCACCAACAGTTTCTGAAGGATCCAAAACTCCCAAAGCGACCTAAAGAACGTCCAAAACGGACGTCCAGAACTCCCAAAACGTCAAAAACATAAAAAACACTCAATCTGCCGCACATAATTCGCTCAGCACACCCCCCTTGTGCGCTAAGTGAATTTTGTCTGCAGGGGAAGCTAAATTCTGCAGATTTTGACAACCCAACACCCCGAAATTCGTTCTAGACCTCTTCCCCAACTTCTAAGACCCCTAATTCGTGATATGGACTCATTTAATTGTGTCTAAATGGATTTTACACATTCCTATAGTGATTTTGAAGGGATTTAGGCTTGTATCTATCTCTAATTAACCAATTTCCAGGACTTAGGGACTCCATTTCTTACTTACCAATTCTAGCAAGTTTTGGTTCAATTTTATAAGCTTAACAAGTCTAAATAGACTTACCCAAACTGCCTATACAGATCAAATGTGCCCAAAACCCTGAGGACTCAGAATCACTCCCTCACTTCCCTTCACATGCCCAAAATGGTTCCTGTTTGCTAAGCTTTCTAACTAATTACCACAAAAATGAGACATTTTCCCTTTCAACACTCCCTTCCTACCCAATTGGTCACCGAAAAGGGTTCAGATGTCTGAACACATCAGACTCACCTTCGACGCTAGCACATATGACTAGTCACAACGTACTGGACCAGGCCAAGGCTGCTCTATGATTAGGGATATGCCAAATCAGGTTTTTAAGTCCCCTTTATCCTACCAACAAAATGCTCTCAACCACCCCATTTGATTTATCTAAGTTATCTACCTTGTTCTCTTATGCTCCAAATCTGAAATGCCTAATTTTAATATTTCACTTCCTCTCACAGCAACCTTAAACAGTACATGCACACCTATTTAATACCCATATACATGCTATCATAGAGCCCTTACTCCAGACCCTCCAACTAGATCAATTTCAGCCTACCAACTCATCCCAATCAAATAACAATTCAGCACACATCATTTCCAGAGATCAACTCATTCAAAACAGATTAAAATAATCATATCACAACATGCACAATTCCACAGTTTCAATTATAACACCTAATACAATAAAAGTTATAACACAGTTTCACAAGAGCACACCAGTTCAACATTCACATGCATATATTATTTATAAAATAAATTCATACAAAAATAATTAGCTCCCCTTACCGTGGTGGTTACATAGAACAGTTCAAAGGAGATGCCCTAATAGTGCTTCCCAACACAGAGTTGAGCTTGCAGGACCTACAGATCACCAAAGTGGTGATGACAACATCCCTTTGAGCTAGGGTGAACAGAGAAATCGAAAGAAAGATACACATAGCACATGCAACCCACAAAATCGCATGCCTTAGGCTCAAGAACAACGGAGAAAGAGGGGAAGACGACTTACCAGTCGGAACGAAGAAAACGTTTGATAGAAATGGAGCTCTCTACGCGGTGAACACTTGAATACCTTCAAAAACAAGATTGAACGGTTCAATTTGCTGGAAATCTAGATAGAAGGCAGAGCATTTGAGGAACTTGGGGTTTAGAGAGAGAAAGGTAAGTTGGCTTATGAAATCAGATTTCTGATAGCCCCTTCTAAGGTCAGGGTCTTAACCTTTAGGGCCTGGGTACCTCACACAAGCCCCAACAGCCTCAGCCTAAATTTTCAAGTCTTTACAATTATCTTTGTAATTTGTTTATTATAATTTAAATTATTAATTTTAAAATACAATTTATATATTTAAATATATGTATTAACTTAGAGTTTTAATTATGATGTGTAACATCTCAAAAATATAGCATAAAACTATATAAAGGAGTTATCCAATAATAATATTGTAAGATAGCTATTGGAAATAAAGTTAACCTTACAGTTATTCTGAAATAACCATAAAATTTAAAATTTTACAGAGAGAGTTCAACCTTTTTACAAAACTATGTACCTAACCGAATGGTTCATACAAAACTATCTACATATGACCGAACGATCCTAGTCTAAACAACCGGGTCCTCGTCATCCAGAGTCTGCTCCAGCGAACACCCATCTCCCTCTGCTCACACCCACAAGGTGATCATTGCAAAAAAGAAACATCTAACAACAACATAAACAAGATAGAAAAGAATGGTAAGATAGAGTAATTTAATTAATCATACTAATCATACACATAAAGCAAGTACATAAGCATACAACAACCAAACACTTAAAATCAGGCAATGATTGATCACTCAAACAGGTAATGATCGAACACATTAATTCAGGCAAAGACCGACCACTTGACTTGACCATCCGAATTGTATGAATATGTAGCTTGAGGTTGTTCTTGCACCCGTGGGTGTAGTAACTGGAAACCCATCAGCTGCCACCCGAGGTTAGTCTGTTATACCTCACCCAAGATACCCTCTGGGCTAGGACCTCTTGACATTCTCACGACATGACTTACCCATCTCTACTTGAGAACTAGTAATCATTAAAATTTCAAGATGAACGTCGTGAATTTCACTATCCAATTCATACTTTACCATTTCCATGACCATTCACTAAGACATTCCTCCTTGGAATTCTCTTCCATACCAACTTGAAACATACTACTTTATTGAAATATTTATTCACTTATTCATTCTCAGTAGATTCATATAATAAATGTAATAAGTTATCAAATAACCATAAAAGTCACATAAAAGAACGAGCACCCTGTGAATGTTGGAAAACGAACGATTTCTCACTACCCAAAGAACAGGACCGAGCGGAAGGGATCAACTTATCCTATAAACAAGACCGAACGGATAATACTCATAACATGTAAATATGATTGAACGGTCATTCAAAGAGTAAGGATCAAACATGAGCCGAATACAGTCTGAGGGTCGAACACTAGACCGACCAAATACTATTTAACTTAGACCGAAACTAATACTTAGGAAGAACACGTAAGGCTTAGACTGCACACTATGAACTTAGACCGAACACTCTAAACTTACACTGAATACTCAGGTAGGACCGATCACTAAAGCATGATCGAACGGTCATTAACAGTAAGGCCCATAAGAGACCGAACGCGGTTAAGACCGAACACCAATACAAATCGAGTACTATTGTTAGACCAAAAACTTATATTAGACCAAATACTAATGCAAGACTGGGCGCTACTAAGAGACCGAAAGTTAGTATAAGATCGAACACTATTTAAGAGACCGACCACCCACTTAAGACCGAATGGTCATGAACGGACAAGACTCTAAAGAGACCGAACTCAGTTATGACTGAGTACATGAACATGGCCGAGCGGTCAACATCGAACGCTCAGCTTTCTGCATAATTCTGCATAACTTCTGTAGAATTATGGTCATGCTAGCTTTTACCAAAACTAAATATTTTTCCCAAGTTCTAATCCTCCATACTTGAATTTACATACCAGTTTACACTTCACCAAGTATGTCTATACCTTTCTAACATCATTCTAAAGGATTTCGTATCAGATTAAACCCCTAAATTCTGTAGAATCACAACTCAATGACCAAAAATCCATTTTCCTACTTTTTACACATTTTAGAGAAACTTAAAGGTTCTAACAGGTCTAATTACACTTATTCAGACTCTCTCCATTGACCAATTTCACTCTCAACCTCAAACTCTCATTTTCTCATACCCACTTTCTTAAGACTAGAACAGACCGAACACTTATGCAAAGAGAATCACTAAAGTTCACAGATTCCAGCCTTTCTAGTTTCAATCAAACATTTGATTTACACACATGCAACCATCCAAACATGCAACCAACCAAACATTAAAGTTCATGCATAAAGAAATCATAATTAAATTAACTAGCTTCCCTTACCTTAAAAAATCTGGACAGCTTTACCTAAAATTCCCAAAGTGATGCTTGCACTGAAAGAAATTCTAAGAACACCTATAGATCACCGATCGGTGAAAGAATACCATGTGTAGAACCAAAATTGAAGTCAGAAACAAGAAGAGAAAACTGATGAACACATGCAACCCTAATTGTGCTGTGCATGTGCCAAAATTTTTGGAATTTCACCAAGAACAGGAAAATGAAGCTTATCAGCTCTAAACTCAATACTGTTCGATAGGAAATTCTTGACGCAAGGATTCCTTAAGCACAACTTGATTGTTTAAAAAGATGAGTAAAGATTGGAGAAATCTAGAGAGAATTGGTAGAAAAAAAGGAGGAAAAAAAAGAGAAGATCAAAGTAGCAGAAAGATGGTGTTTTTCAAAGAATGACATTAGCTTTGAAAGTTCTCATTTATATACCCCTGTTAAAACTACTCAATCCACTTTTATCCATACACATGTTTTCTTCACTTCAATTTTCTGAGTTCTTACATGATGTAATTC
Organism: Vigna radiata var. radiata; assembly: GCF_000741045.1. Taxonomy (NCBI): domain Eukaryota; kingdom Viridiplantae; phylum Streptophyta; class Magnoliopsida; order Fabales; family Fabaceae; genus Vigna; species Vigna radiata. The sequence goes on from NC_028357.1 coordinate 27,114,052, forward strand.
ATATTTTAAAATATTCCTTTGTTACAATAATTGTTATGATATAAAGTAAATATATATTTTTCTCTAAATAATAACAAAATTAAAATTCTAATTGGTAGTGAACATTATACATTTAATTAGTTCCTCCATCAAGTTTTTTAAATTGAACTATAATTGCTTATTATATCATCAGAGTATGAAATGCTTTAAACATCAGTTATCTCATAACATATAATTTACTATATTAAGATGTAAAAATATATCTTATTTATTTTTTAGTTTTAAAAATTCTTAATTTATTTTAAAGTGTAAAAAATTACTTTACAGATGATTAGTAGCAGTACCCATAATATTAATCAAATAAACTAATTTTTTTATATAATTAAACTAAAACTGGGTAAGTGTACATAACATATATTATAAAAAAGAAAAAGTTGTATTTTATAATAGAAAACATAGAAAATTAAATATAAACATAATTAATTATCATAACACATGTTACACTAACACAATTAATATATAAAATTATATAATGTGATCATATAAAGTACTTATAATTTGATAATTTTAAAATAATACATTACTAAAAACAAAATTCAAACAAATGCATCTTCTAAAGACTGGTGAAATCTGGTGAGCATCTTTGTACATGTTTTCCACCGTTAATAAGCTGACATGCATTCACTAGTTATCTGTCAGAAGGAGAAAAGGAATGTTCCAATTACTTCCTAATGCATAACGAACAAAATATTATTTTTTTTATAAAATTATAATGTCCTAGTTTATTGATAAAGAAATGGTACAAAAATAAAATTGGTATTTAATTTAGTGATAAAAATAATAATAAGTAAGCAAATATATCCTTTTTGTATGCAGAAGGAAAAGTAAAGACAGAAGCAAAGCAATGGCTGGTAATAGTTTTCCTTATTGAAATGAATGTATAAAAGAAGAGGCATCTTCTTATTGTATATAATATATTCATGGTATTGTTTTGTACAAAAAATAAACAAAACCTGCCAAAAGTCTTATCCCTAAGGAATCCTTATCTCTAACTTCAAACACACCATGAAATACAAGTACTAGGGCCCACCTTTATATAATATCCCATGTTACAATATCATGGACTATTTCATTTATTTAAATAGCTTTTTAAAACAAAGAGATACAATTATTTTCATAATTAATAACAAATAATTTTTACAAAAATATAATATATTAAAAATAATATGTTTTTTTTTACAAATATTCTATCAAATGTGACATTCTTTTGACAGTTTTAATATTAAAAGTACAGTATACATATAAAAGAAAACAACTTAGGTTAGAAGATTGTAGAGTACTTCTACATTTTATGATAGTCTGTTTGGTTTTAAAAATTGAAATAGAAAATAAGATAATTTTGTAGGTTATTTGATAAAATATAAAAGAACTAAGTTTTATAAAATATTTTATCATTTAATGCATCTGAACGATAATTTTTAATTGACTGAATGAATACTTTTTTATTACATTTCATAAAAGTTAAACTCATATTTTAACAACCCAAACTATGTTTCTAATTGTGCAACCTTGGAATTGAAAGTGTACAAGTTGTCTTCATGATAAATTATTATTAGATTACTCTTTACCATGATTAAACATGTAGCACCACTTATTCTAATAGGTTAAAGAGCCTCATACGATTCATGTTTGACTTTGGAACAATACAAATTTTCAGACAGCCAACATAATTAATGCTACATCATCCTCAACCTTGATACATACATGACCAGACAACTTATATTTGAGCATGACAAGAAACTTATGTTGTTCTGGTAATGAAAAAAGGGTGGTAGTCTGCTTTTTATTTTGAACCTCTCTCCAAAATAAAAGTAATATATCTCTAAATTTCTTAATAAATTTTTATATTATAATATCTGGTATCATTTATCAAAAATAACCTTTCATCTATTTCCAAATTTCATAACATTTATTTAAAATTTAATAATTATGTTAAAAAGAAAACTTTAAATTTAATGTATCTTCATAAATATAACTTATATATTTTATTTAAAATTATTTTTTTGTTTATATATATATATATATATATATATATATATATATATATATATATATATTAAAAAATAAACTTTAAAATTAATTTTGTCGTTGAATTGTAATATAAAATTTATATTTTTATTATATATTTTAAATTAATTTTATCTTTAATTAATATTAATATGAAAATTTCATCAAAATTTAATAATTAAAATAATGATAATAAATATGATAAGTTATTTAACAATTAAGAGCAAAATTTAAGTCTTAGACATGAAGGAATCTGTTGGTTTTATTTATTTATTTTATGCTTTAAGAAACAAACTTTTGATCCACTAATTTTTGTGGAATGACAGACAACATAAAAAAACAAGAAGGGGAATAGAATCCAATAAGTGGAGTGGTTTGCTACTCTCCTTACAAGAAAAGAGAGTGTCATTTTGAAGTGTTTGGTTTCATCATTGAAACAGAGAAATAAATTCTGGAAGGCAGGATTCCTTGTTGCTTTACATATTCATATTCCATTATAATATTTTAAGGGTTAAATATTTTGGGACGATTTTGGTTTTAATCCATTTTTCTAACTAACGTATAATTTAGTCCTTCAACTCTAGAAAACTCTAATTTTAATTTTTTTTATCAAATGAAATTAAAAAAAAAATTGATAAAAAGGACTAAAATCAGAGTTTTCTAAAGTTGAAGAACTAAATTGTACCTTAATTTGAAGGAGGGACTAAAACCAAAATCACTCCAAAATATAGGGACTAAAAATATATTTAACCCATATTTTAATATTCCATCCTTCTTATTACTTCTATCCATGTAATATCTTTTGCAACTGATTTTTAACTCATAAATTTAAGATAAATCAAAATTATAAAGGCACATTAGAGGAGTTAACCAACAACTGTTATAAATAACCAAACCACTTAAATTTTTTATAATGTTTTAACTTTATATTTCTCAAAACTTTCTTTAGAACAAATGCAGTTTTTTTTTTTTTCTATTATTCTAACATTTCTAAATTATTGACAACAAGTGTATAAAGTTTAATATGCTTTATAAATTCATGATATACAAAGTAAAATATTTTTTTACTAGAAGTAAAAAGTGATTTTTTTCATAAATAACAACAAATTACGTAAAAATAAATACTGTTGGATTCTTTCAAAGAAAATGATATATAGAAAGATCAAATATTAATTAGCATTTCATATAAGATATTAAACAGTTTTATATTGTATTTGAACTAAACAACTCAAATACTAATTTAAAATATCGTTTAACATGTTATTTTCTCTACATAATTAAATTAGAAACTATATTTATTGTTAAATTTCAAATTTGTATTTAAATTTAAAAATTAAAAAGCTATATAACTCATGAAAATGTATAATGTCGATGATGAAATACATAGAGGATTATCATATCATTAAGCACGGAGGTTCATTATTTATTTATTTATTTATGAAGCATTTTTTAATTTTGAAATACTATCACATCTTACCTTGAATGAGGGAAAGAAAATTCAAACCTTTGGGTTTAAGGAGATATCACTTGTAGTGTATGGAGGTATTGAGAGTAAGGGGTGGATCGGGTGGAGGGAGAAACGGATCGGGTGGAGGGAGAAAATGATCGGTAGGGCTCAGCTGG
>NC_028357.1:27118325-27122789 GCF_000741045.1 Vigna radiata var. radiata
TTGGAGTGCTAACCTGCAGGTCACCACCCGTTCAGGCGTTCTAGGAAAGAAGACTGATCGTCTTGAGTCTTGTCTCGGGTCCACATCCGAAACATTTTGGCGCCCACCGTGGGGACCGGAGATTTAACAAAAACCCAAACACGATCACAATGGCAGAGGAGGCATCGTTGCAACTTTTGCAAGAATTGCAGCGGCAAATGCAAGAGATGCGGGCAGAAATGGCAGCAATGAGGGCTGAACGAGCTAATAGAGGAAACGAAGAGGGGGGACCGTCCATTCAGTCGGTGAATGTTGAAACGGTCCATTCAGAGAGTGATGAAGGGGATAACCCTTTGGTGCAAGAGGTGGAGGTCAGAGGGGATCCGAATCCAGGGAATGTCGGACGGGGGGTAGGGGAGTAGGTAGAGGAAGAGGGCGAGCGGATAGAGGAAGAGGCCGGGGAAGGGGACGAGGAAGACGTTGGGAAATGGAAAATTTCGAGGAAGTGGAGGAAAGACAGAATGATAGAGGAGACCGACATAACGAACCGGTAGATAGGAGGCATGAGACGAGGGAGAGAGCTCACGAACAGGGAGATCCAACTCCTGATCAAGCTGAAGGACTTCACCCGTTCACACCACGGGTAATGAGAGCGATCATACCGGAGAACAAAATGTTACCCCCCCCTAGACAAATACGGAGGCTCATCCGATCCCATCAAGCATCTTCGATCGTTCGTGGATGCTATGGCAGTGTACTCTACCGATGATCTAGTGTGGTGCAGGGTTTTCTCCCTATCCCTGAAAGAAGAGGCCCTGGACTGGTTTCATTCGTTGCCACCGGCTACCATTGACAGCTTTGCTACCTTGCGGCAAATGTTTAGCCAACAATATGCTTCGAGTAAAACACCGGGGGTGACGTTTACAGCCCTAGTGCGGATGAGACAAGGGCGAGACGAGTCATTGAAGGTATTCATGGATCGGTTCAACCGAACGGCCAGACAGGTGAGAAATGCTGATCAGAGGTTGATCGTGGGAGCTCTAACAGCAGCATTACAACCCGGACCATTTTTTGACTATTTGCATGCGGAGGAGCCACAGAGTATGGAGGACTTACAAGACAGACTAGCGAGTTTTATCAGAATAGAGGAGGGGCGAGCACATCAACGGGGAAGGGAAGAAAGTGATGTGCAGCATAGAGCAGGCAAGGAAAGGGTGGCGAGACAGGCGGTCGGGAGAGTGGATAGGGGAAGTGAGCGCAAGTGGGGAAATCCTCAGAGGATGCAACGATATGTACATCATACACCTCTGAATCTTCCTCGAGCACGTGTGTTGGAGGAGGCTTTGAGGGCGGATTTAATGACGACGGTTCCTGCTCCAACTCCTATGGGTGCGGATGAAAGCAAGTATTGTAGATACCACCAGAACAGGGGACACACCACTGAAGATTGTGTGGCTTTGAAAGATAAACTGGAGACACTGGTGCAAGCAGGGAAGTTGAAGAAATTTGTACAGAGAACGAATAGGTACCCTTCGGGAGAAAGCAGGAGGGGAGGATCGGGCAGGTCTTCNGGGGAGCAGCATCGTTCAGATAATAACCGAAGTCGGAGTCGGAGCCCCAACCGAACGGTGAGAGGAGTTATCAACACAATCTCAGGGGGATTTGCTGGAGGGGGCCCAACTTCTTCAGCTAGGAAGAGACATTTGAGAAACTTACAAAGTATAAGCGGAACGGGAAACAACAGAAGATCTATGCCCCCGATTACTTTTTCTGATATGGATTTTCATGCACCGGACCTCGACCAAGATGACCCTATGGTCATAACCACTATGATTGCACGATACCAGGTTGGGAAGGTGTTGGTGGATCAAGGGAGTTCGGCGAATATATTATATTGGAAGACGTTCAAACGCATGGAGATCTCTGAAGATATAATTATGCCGTTCGGTGAACAAATAGTGGGGTTTGCAGGTGAAAGGGTGGATACAAGGGGATATGTTGATCTGAGGACCAGCCTGGGTGTAGACGATAGAGCCAAAGAACTCAAGATCCGCTTCCTATTAGTAGATGCCGAGACTTCCTACAATGTTCTCTTGGGAAGGCCATGTTTGAACGCCTTTGGAGCTATCGTCTCAACACCCCATTTAACATTGAAGTATCCTGGTGATAAGGGGGAAATATGTACCGTTCGGGCAGATCAGCGAATGGCCCGGGAGTGTTACGCAGCAGGGCTAAGGGTAAGACCGAGAGTCAATGAAACAACTCGAACCGGGTCAGAGGTGGCCATGATGGACCTTGACCCTCGTTCTTCAATAGAGGATCGAGTCGAGCCACTAGGGGAGGTCTTGGCGTTCAAGATTGGGGAGAAGGAGGGGCAGTCGACCATGATGGGAGGTAATTTGAGTGCTGAACATGTGAGGGTCGTTGGGGACGTATTGTTGAGGAATAAGGATCTGTTCGCATGGACGGCAGCTGATATGCCGGGCATCCATCCGGATATCATATCACACAAACTGTCATTATTTAAGGACGCTCGACCGGTATCCCAAAAGAAGAGGAGATTGGGGGAAGAGAAGAGAAGAGCGGTGGATGATGAGGTGAGTAAGTTACTAGAAGCAGGGTTCATTCGAGAAGCTGAGTACACCACATGGTTATCTAATGTGGTTATGGTGAAAAAGTCGAACGGGAAATGGAGGATGTGCACCGACTTTACTGACCTAAATAAAGCCTGCCCAAAGGATACTTATCCACTACCAAGTATAGACGGTNTGGTAGATGGAGCATCAGGATATGAANTGTTAAGTTTCCTTGATGCTTATTCGGGATATAATCAAATTCCCATGCACCCAGCTGACAGAGATAAGACAGCTTTTATTACCGAACGGTCAAATTATTGTTATAATGTTATGTCGTTCGGTTTGAAGAATGCAGGGGCAACATACCAACGCTTGATGGATAAGGTCTTCCAAGAGCAAATTGGAAAGTGTATGGAAGTATATGTTGATGATATGATCGTGCGAAGCCGGACGGTGGAGGGGCATGTTAAAGACTTGGAAGAGGTGCTTGGTCAGGTAAGAAAATTTGGTATGAGGCTTAACCCTTTGAAATGTACTTTTGGGGTTTCAGCAGGGAAATTCTTGGGATTCATGTTAACCTCCCGAGGGATCGAGGCTAACCCTGAGAAGTGCAAGGCGATTTTGGAGATGCGCAGTCCGAACGGTTTGAAGGAGGTGCAGAGATTGGTAGGGCGTTTAACTTCTTTGTCCCGATTTATTCCTAAGTTGGCCGAACATATTAAACCAATCCTGACGATTATGAAGAAGGGGGTGCAGAAGGGTTGGAACGAACAGTGTGAAGCAGCATTTACAGAAGTCAAATTAATTTTATCGAATCCTCCAGTGATGCGACGACCGGACTATGGGTATGAATTACACCTGTTCTTGGCGGTCGGGGAGGACGCTATTAGTGCAGCTTTAGTACAGGAAGATCCTGAATTCCGACCCATATATTTCATTAGCCGAGGGCTCAAAGATGCAGAGACTAGATATCAACGGTTGGAGAAGGTAGTGTTGGCCTTAGTCCATGCAACGAGAAGACTGCGACCTTATTTGCAGGGACATCAGGTAACTGTCAGGACGGACTATCCCATATCTAAAATATTGAGGAAACCCGACTTAGCAGGAAGAATGATCGGGTGATCAGTAGAGCTTTCTGAGTTCGGGTTGAAGTTTGAACCACGTGGTTCGGTCAAAGGTCAACATCTGGCTGAGTTTGTGGCCGAATTACCTCACGAAGATCGGGAAAATCCGCAGTGGACACTTTTTGTAGATGGATCTTCCGGGCGACAGGGTGGAGGGGCTGGAGTAGTCCTAGAGGGACCCAATAACGTAGTGGTGGAACAAGCCCTGGTTTTTCGATTCAAGGTTAGCAACAACCAAGCTGAATACGAGGCTTTGATAGCCGGTCTGGAGTTGGCACGAGATATGGGGATAGAATCCTTGAAATGTAGAACGGATTCTCAATTAATAGAGGGGCATATGAACGGAACCTTTCAGGTTAAGGAGGAACAATTGTTGCGATATTACCACAAAGCGACCCAGTTATTAACTCATTTCAAGGCAGTGGAAATTTCATACATCCCACGAGAAAGAAACGTTAAAGCAGACAGGCTGTCGAAATTAGCAACCGGTGGGGAAAAGGGGCACTTAACTTCCATCATAAGGCAAGTGTTATTCAAACCAGCCATTGAGTGTTTACATGTTGTTCACATGGCGGAAAGGGATGACTGGAGAAGGGGCATTATGTTATTAATAAAGAAACAAGAGAACGGTAGTATTCTTCATCCTCATGAAGCTAAACAGATCGCCCGGTATGTACTGGTCGGGGAAGAGTTGTACCGAAGGGGGTACGTAACACCACTGCTAAAATGTGTGTCGTTGGAAGAGTCGGAATATATAATGAGAGAATTGCATGAGGGGATATGTG
>NC_028357.1:27124939-27190876 GCF_000741045.1 Vigna radiata var. radiata
CGGTGCATAAGGGTGGAATCTGATATTTATAACATTGGATGTATAAGGGTGGAACCTGATATTTATAAGGTTGATCGGTGCATAAGGATGGAATATTATATACGTTGTGGATCGGAGCATAAGGATGGAACCTTGTATTGATCGACGCGTAGGGACGATATTTTATATTCGTCTTACCTACCGATGCATAGGGTTGATATTCTATATTCAGATTATTAATCGAATGATGTATAAAGGGGGAAGCCATTATGTTATTAGCTCTACTTGTAACCGAATGGTGCTTGAGGTTAGCAGGTGGCGCCATATTATCGAACGGCACTAGAAAACGACTATTTGGTGCGAATGAATTGGCGCAAGAAGAATCACATACTAAATATCAAGATAAAACGCGAGAATGAATTGGCGCAAAAAAGAGTCATACGCTCAATATCAAGATAAAACGTGAAAATGTCTTGTAAAGCAGAAAACGATAGAAACAGCAAACGAAGTCAGGAATTACACAACCATCAAAAGTAATCGTTCGATCCACCGGAGCGGTCCATTCAGAATCTGAATATTTAAATTCTAACTTCAAACTTCGGTGGGGGCGGGTTCCGTGATAGCGGCGGCAGGATCGGTAGGAGGATCAGTTGAAGTAGGTGGAGGATCGGTAACAACCCCCATTTGGGTGGTAAGGTCCACCAGTTTGCCATCTACCAATACCTTCATAAGGTCAAATTCTGGGTGATTGAGTGGGGTCTGGAAAAAATAATGGCACTGACCGATACCTTGTTCGAATCCCAATTGACGTTCTTGACAAATCTCATCTCCCATAGCGATGTTCTCAGCAGCGAGTTTGTCCCGTTCAGCGGTAATCAGATCTCTCTGCTTAACTACTTCATCATGTTGAGAAGTCATTTTTTGTAGGTTGAGCTTCAGATCATCCACCGAACGTTGGAGAGAAGATACTTTGCCTTGACTTTTCTTCAGCTTATCTTCGGCAGCAACGCGCTCGTCTTCCAACACCTTTTGTAGTTTTTCGGCGCGGACGGTCAGTGCAACGTTATCTTTCTTGACTTTACTCAACTCAGCAGCTGTATTTTCTAGTTCCACAACCAGCATGGGTTTGGTCGTTCCTGCAGTATAGTTCAAGCATACGCTTGCCCGGGCGATCAGTTCATATGCCATGTTCAAGGATTCGATCGGAGTCATTCCTTTGAACGGTTTCTTTTCTTCGACGCTGAGATTAAATTGCAACCGATCGGATACGTGAACATTCAGGTCCAACACACTGGTCATTACGGGAGAATTGATTTTCCTTTTCTTGGTAGGAGAGGGTGTTTTATCTTGGTTACCTCTCTTCTTTGTTTTACCTTTCGAAGAGGTAGTTCCCTTGAGCTTGGGATCGGGAAGGGGTATAGTAGAATCAGTTATGGTCTGGAGAGGATTTACTCGGAGGGGACTCTTAGTATTGGTTCCTTCCGTCGGGGTGGAGGGAGTTGAACTTCCCTCCTCTATTGTGCTAAGTCCTTTCTTGCGAGCCATCATCTTCAGGAAGGCTTGATGTCTCTCCATTCCTCCGAAGTACTCTGCATCATAGAAGAGAATTCAAGATAAGTCAATATCGACTTATATTAATGATCGGGAGAAAGATACTTACCCAGAACCTTTTCTTTAAGGTTATCAGTCTTAAGCAGTTCGATCAAATGACGACAAGGAGTCTTCCGAGGGAGTTGATNGATCTGGGCTATAATATCAAGTTCATCATTGGTCATGTCATTTTCTGGCCAGGAATCTATTCGACTGGGGAACTCGGTCCAATATAGAGGAAATTTCGGACGGCCATCATTGAAAAAATATTTGGGCCGACCGGAGGGCCTGAGGGCAATCTTGCAGAAATAAGCTTTAAATTCTTTGTATGAGGAGTTGAAGGTGGTAAATAATTGCTTATCCTTAGCAGGTAGTAAAGAGACCCAAGACCGGTTAAAGTTAGGGAAGACGCGAAAGAAGTATAAAAACGATTTAGGGGTGGGGGTTAGATCAAGTCCTTGGCATAGTATGTTAAAGGCTTGTATATAAGCCCAACCGTTCGGGTGCAATTGTGTGGGGCAAATGTTTAACACTCGCAGAACACCCATCTCGAAGTCAGAAAATGGAAGCTTAAAACCTAGATCGCGAAACAAAGTGGTATATACATAGAAAAAATCCAGATCGTATCCTTCGCGGCCATGACAAGCCCGTTCATTTGAACGGCATACTACAAAGGTATAGTCGTCTACGTCGTTCAGATCGGCTAAGATATTTACCTTTTCTAATAAATGCCTAATACTAGCGGTAGAAGCAAAATAAGGAATATAATGTTTAACTTCATGAGGGGCCCAATCGTATCCTTGGACGATCGGATGGGCAATTATGGAAGTCCAGGCTCGCGAGTTGTCATAGTGAAACTCTAGGCCGGACGATGANGATGAACTGGAAAGGGACGACCGNGANGAAGACGAGGCAGGGGATGCCGCACCCTCNTCGTCGTACCCCCTNCCTTCGTCTACGGACGCACGGGAAGAGTTAGGAGAGGAAGACATTACCTGGAAAGTATTGATCGGTGTACACAGGAACAGGATCGGGCTAGGCGAGATNGAACACGCTGGTTAGGAGTGAATGAGGTGGAAAGTGACCCTCTATTTATAGCCGACAAAAACGGTTCCATTCTCCAATCTCCACCGTTGATGATATAAGGATTGAAGGGCCAGGATGAGCTATCTCTTCAACTTCTCTGTTAACGGTCAGATTATCANATCTGCATCGTTGATTCCCACATTAATCGTAGGGTTCTCAGTCCCCCACATTTTCATAATTTCTTTGCTTAAACCCCTTTGGCATTTTCATGCCTCGGGGCTTGGGGGGCTTATGTAGTGTATGGAGGTATTGAGAGTAAGGGGTGGATCGGGTGGAGGGAGAAACGGATCGGGTGGAGGGAGAAAATGATCGGTAGGGCTCANCTGGGGTGGAGGACAGGTTGNTAGGGAGGAGAAATAGACCATTTGAATTGCGTAGGGAGTTAGCGGGGGTAAGAGGTNGATCGGGTGGAGGGAGAAACGGATCGGGTGGAGGGAGAAAATGATCGGTAGGGCTCAGCTGGGGTGGAGGACAGGTTGGTAGGGAGGAGAAATAGACCATTTGAATTGCGTAGGGAGTTCTTAGAGGAGAGAGGAAGATCGGGTGGAGGGAGAAAGGGATCGGGTGGAGAGAGAAAATGATCGGGGATAGATTAGTGAGGGTGAGGGGCAGACGACTTGAGAGAAGAGGGTGGTCAATGGAAGTGGGGAAGGCATGTGACACATGGGGAAATGAGGTGTATAGTGGATCGGGTAGATAGAGAAAGGGATCGGGTAGAGTGAGAAGCGGATCGGGAAGGAAGTGAAAAGGAGAAGATTACTGCACGAGGGTAGGCACGTGGTAACAGGCTAGGATCCAGGGAGTTAAGGTGTNTATCGTAACGGACAGGATGATGGGAGCGAAGATCTCGGAAGTGAGGAGCGACAGTTACGCGAATCAGCGAGATATTCGGAGTCACGATTCGGCGGTTACAGGTAATGGGCTGCCCACANGTAAAGTTGAGGCCTATAAATACAAGTGTTAGGGGAGAGGTAAAGGACTTTTGATCTTTTCTACTTTTGACCCTGAATTTAATGGTGACTTGGCTGACTTGGGCGTTGGAGTGCTAACCTGCAGGTCACCACCCGTTCAGGCGTTCTAGGAAAGAAGACTGATCGTCTTGAGTCTTGTCTCGGGTCCACATCCGAAACATCACTTAAAATGATTTTTGCCATCACCCAATCATCTCAATGTTGCTCAATCTTGTTATATAAGATTAATGAACTTTCAACATTTGTATAGATTTTGATAAGTTTAAGTGTCATCAGCAAGGACTCCATCACTATCAAATGTTAAAGGTTACATCTCTTTCATTTCTAAGCAAACTTAGAATGATAGGATGTTACATTCCAAGTTTGAATTTATTTTACTTCTCTTCTATTTACACAATGTTACTAACTATTGCGTAATCTCTTAAGTCATTCTTTTATGTATTGATGTATGTCATTTTTTGAAAATCTAAATGAATTTAAGGTTCGTATTAAATAAAAATAAAAAGTTAAGTATCATATAACATATAAATTTATTACTTTAAAGTTTAAGTTAGGATAATATCAATTTTTATGTAGATTAGACTCATATTTTATTAATATTGTGTCTTTTTAATATTTTTTCTTTGAATAGTGATATGAAAATCAAATGTTATGATTGATTTAAGGATAATGATACTTTGATAACATTTTTTTGACAATATTTTAATATCATCTACGTGTCATTATGTGATTGGTCCAAAATTACTCCACAATTAATAATAATAATCATAAACTAACCAATAAGATATTAAAATATTATAAAAAATGTTGTTAAAGTATCATTATCCTTGATTTAAATAAATGTAAAAAAAAAGTGAAAATTCTAATTATTTAAATTAATCAAAATCCTTGACTTAGTCTAAATACATTTGCTTAGAAAAGGTCATAATGTCAAATTAGACAAAATAGACTACAAAATGTTTTATAGAAAACTTTTTCAAATTGTTTTTCTCTTGGAATTAATTGAAATTTAATTTGAGACACTAGTGCAAAAACGTTGTTTAACGTCGGTTAATTTGGACTTTTAACGTCACTTTCACAACTGACGTCTATACGGGTGATGTCTATGGGACGTCGAAATTCGTCAGAACTAACGTCCATATAAACGTCAGTTAACGAAATCTACCGACATCTATATAAACGTCTGCTTATACTCACACCGACGTCTAATTACTCTATATAGACGTCCACCTATGATTAAACCGACGTCAACATGAATATATAAAGAGGTTTAAAATGACATTAACCAACGTCTATGTTGTTATAGACGTCGGACATGGCTTTAACCGACGTCTAACAACGACTTTGTGTTTTAGTGCAGTTTTGATCCAGGCTTTCGGTAGCATTGTGTAACACTCTCCTCTCGCTAGTTTCCCTACAAAAAAAGCTTGCGTCTTTTGAATCTTCTAGTGCTTTCAACCCAAAACCGAACCTAGGTCCATGGCTACTTCTAATTATTCAACTGCAATAGAAAAAAATTACGGTGTCGAGAAGTAGACAAGGACCCAAGTTCCATTTTGGGTCGGAAGAACTAGAAAACTCAAAAGATCGCCACTCTTTTAGTGAGGAAACTAGCAAAGGGAGAATATTGCACTATGTTACCCAAAGAGTGGATCAAAACTGCACTAAAACACAACACAAAAAAGGCCAATTTTAATCAGNTGAACGACAANATAATCGATAAAAAACTAAAGAAAGTTTAAACGGTAAGCATAAGAAAAACCACGCACATGGGATGAAGAGAGAAAAAGGAGAGGACGAAGACAATGACGTTATGAGAAAATACAATGCAATGTTGGAAGAGATAAAAAGAAGAGGTGCGCAAAGGAGTAAAAGAAGAGGAGAAGCAGAGAAAAAGGAGAAGAGATGAAGACGCGATCAGAAACTGAGTGGTTAGAAGGGTCTGCGGTTTATTTAAAATGAAATTGGGTGTCGGTTGCGCCAGAAACCGACGTCTATAGACGTCAGTGTTTGATTGGGATCCGACGTCTATTCTTCTTAAAGAAGCTGAAAAGATTTATGCTTGATTTCCTGTCAGGGTAGTTCACGTCAGTGCCCCTCCTAGCCGACGTCTAAAACCCTCGAATTTGGTGAAAATAATCAATTACAAGAACGTAGACGTCGCTTACGTTCAGAACCGACGTCTAAATTGAAGGATTTTTGTCTTCCCGCCTTCTAGGTAGGCCTTAGATGTCGTCGTTTGACTACGTGACATCTAAGCGCATGGGAATTTGGTGAACAACATTAATTGTAGCCCAATCGACGTCGCTTGTTCAGGGGATCCGACGTCTATTCCACGTTTAGAGATGAACCGTTTGACGTTTGATTTCCGGTCAGAGACTGGAACGTCGGTGTCATTTTCTAGACGACGTCAAATTGTCTGTCTTATCACATACCTCAGACAATTTGACGTCGGTTTGAGGCAGGTGCGACGTCTATGATGTCATAGACGTCGTCTAACATCAAAACTGACGTCTAACCAATATATTTACGATAATGCCACCGTGCAATAATAGACGTCGGTTTTTCATGAAACCGACATCTGATGAGTGACGCTAAACAGCGTTTTTGCACTAGTAAAATTATAATATGATACTCAAAAGTGTACACTTAACCTATAATACAATGTTCCAATGCAATCTTATTGAAAATATGAAATAAATTTGATAAACGAAAAATATGAGAATACCCATATAGTTAAAATCATAGGCAGATCTACTTCAGTACTTCTTTCCGCACTCATCATTATCTTTTACCTACGACGATGCTTATGGTTCACCTCGCATTTTCTACAACGACGGTTTCACCAAATATGTCTTTGAGGGCTATCATCTTTCTGCAATTTAGCACAAGTAATAAATTCAATTAAAATTCACTATTTACATAAATATTGTTATACAGTCATTCTCATTAAATTTCATAATAATTATTTTATAGGTATTATTAAGATGTAGACAAAGTCATAATTAAAAATCTCTTGCTAACATTGCTCATCAAATACAAGACCGGGTGAAAGAAAAAAACCGTGGTCGGTTGTCGAAGGAAGGAAAATAACATGCCAAACACGAGAGAGAAATTCATTAATTGGTCTTGGTCGAGGTTGCGTGATGCGTTTTTCAAACACTTTCTACGAAATTCAACTTGACCGTGATAATACAAAGTGTTATTATACTACTATGTAATAATTCATGAAATTAGAGGTTTGAATTAAAGACACATAAATTATAAAAAGAAATATTTAAAAACTTTGGCTGAACCATTCTACATGTGTTTGCTCAACTTATACATATAGGTTACAAGCCTATAGTAAGCAAAGAATCTCCCAGAAACCATAGCTATTCAAAACTATTTAATTTCATCCAACCATATTATTGCATAAGCCGTGATATTGTGGAATCAAAAGATTCTCATCTCAACCACACCATTTGTTTTTCTTGTTATTCTTTTCCAAAAGAAAAAAAGAAAATATTGTTCGCAAATTATTAACAACCGTTGGCCACATTTACACTAATGGGGTTACGCGACGACACGAATGCGATCACTGAATCTTTCTGTCCGGAATCACGATAATATAAATAAATGAATCTCTATCCCCTTCTCCCTCTCTCTTTCTAATAACAATGGTTTCGCACCTGAAACTGAAACTGTGATATTATTAGTTAACATTTTTCTGTTTTGTACTTACTCCCGAAGATGGAACTGAGCTTGGATTTGAGCTTGGCCTTTGTCCCCGGAAGAACCGTTCGTCAGATTCTTGGCCAGGTTGCTCAGAACGAAGATGGGTCTCAGAGAATGGCCACGCTTGAGGATTTTCTCCAAAAGTTGGAAGATGAGAAGAGAAAGATCGAGTCTTTCAAACGTGAACTTCCTCTTTGCATGCTCCTCGTCAACGATGGTGGGTTTTTTTATAGAATTGTCAAAGTTAACATTTTTTATGTCATTATTGCGCATGTTTTGGTGTATTGATGATTAATATTCTTTGGGGGTCTGCAATCTGCGTGAAGCTATTACTAAATTGAAAGAGGAGATAAACGGAGGTGTGAGAATGCAAGAAGAACCCGTGGTTTTGAAAACCAATTCTGAAGGAAGTGAGACTTTAAACATGGGTAAGGAACGCAGTAACATGAAGAATTGGATGAACTCTGTTCGGCTATGGAACGTTGAATCCAAACCGGTAAATTTTTATTTCAGAAATTATTATATATTTCACATGTTCATGGTCAAATCAATTACCACATGATATATACGATTATGATTTTTTGTTTATAAAGGCATTCATAATATTCAATTACGTGTTGAAGATTGAGATGACTGTGTTATCCTATCCTATGCTATGATAGCTTTTAGACCGTAGTTATCCTATAGCAGTTTCTACAGAATTAAGAACAGAAGTTTAATTATTTTTATTTGGTAACGTACAGAGGACAGAAGAGGACGATCGATGTGTCCCCGACAATCCAAATCAACCACAGAATGAGACCAACAAGAGTAGAGGAGCAGCATTAAATGGAAACAATTGTGTCTTAAAAACAGTGATGAGTGAAGAGAAGGGGGTGTCACAGGTTCCCAGCGTTGGTTTGATGAGACCAGTGTTTGAATTGAATGATAGAAAAGCAGAAAGTAGTAATGAACATGGGTCGTCCTTGATTGCAACAAGATCATTAGAGATAAAGGGTCAAGCACAACCTCAGCAGAATCCGAGGAAACAAAGGCGATGCTGGTCACCAGAACTTCATAGGCGATTTGTCGATGCCCTTCAACAATTAGGGGGACCACAAGGTAGATTAAAGTTAGCATTATTTAAACATAATTAAGAGGGAGTGAATGATTCCTTCTTTTGCAAATTAGGGTGGGCTCACAAATTCTTGACCTTATCTGCATAATCAATGGTGGTTGATTTTATTTTATTTCTCTATTGAATTCAGAATCTTCCATCTGGAATTGAAAAAAGTTAGTCTTATCTCTATAACTGGTTTGCTTACTGTAGTGGCCACTCCAAAGCAGATTAGAGAAGTGATGCAGGTGGTAGGCCTCACAAATGATGAAGTGAAAAGCCATTTGCAGGTGAGTGTTTTATTTAGATTATGTTAATGAGTAAAATTGTTTTTTTGATTGTGAATGACTGATGCAATATTGTGGTTGAATCAGAAGTACAGACTTCATTTTAGAAGACCTCAAGTTTGTTCGGTTGAGGTAGCTAATGGTGGGTTATGCCTTATGGTAAAGGATAATAATAAATCAAAAGGGAACTTATTATCACAATCTGGCTCTCCACAAGGTCCTCTTTTCTTAGGAGGGTCTGGACGCAACAGCATGGACACAGAAGAAGATGAACAATCAGATTGCCACAATTGGAAAGGTGCTCTTCACCACCAACCAGAAGCTGAACTTCTATGACCTTCTAAACCATGAAAATAACAGATCTAACACATACAAGGGACCCAATCCAATCGATGTTCGAATTATGAGACTTGTAGAGTGAGAGAGGCAGAGATTTTACACTGTTTCAGAGTAATTTTATTCAATAAATTTCCTCAGTTTACTACCTTCCAAACTTCCTGCATTAGGTGTAAAATACAAAACGCATACACTTCTATCAACTCAGATTTACCTCTTTCTATTGAATCTTGTCATATTTTACTTGGTCCTGTGTGTGAAATGTCAATTATGAAAAATGAATAAATAGATGGAATTGAAATTCTAATTTAAGAACAGTAATGAATAAAAGAATCTACCTGAATTTCAAGATATTTTGTTACGATTATCACATGTGTAGAAAAGCCATTGGCTGAATCCCAATCCGGTAGTTGGGTGGCTCCGCCTTTATTTGTAGGTTTTCATTGTCGAATTTTACACAAATGTATATTTTTATTTCATATTTTTCACTGTATTTTTTATTATAACATTTATTTATTCTTATTTCTCTTCTGATTATAAAATTTGTCTAAAAAGTGAAGTTACAAATATAATTGAATCCCTTTGAAATATTCTTTAGTATTATTATTATTATTTTCTCACGTGATAGTATAATATAAAACACGTGGTAAAAACTTAAATTAAAAATCATGTGAGAAAAAAATATTTATATTAAAACTGTAAATAATTCAGTATACATAATTTTAAGTAATTTAAAAAATATATATAGTTGTTTGGTTGACAAAAATTCCAGGTGTTGAGACGTGTTTAATTTGTAGATGAGATTGGAGGGGAAGATTATGTCTGTTTGACTTATGATAGAGATTTAACAGTCTGCTTCCGTCGTCGTGTCGTGTATTGCGAGAAAAACGCGTCATTATCGACTCACAAACCTCAAAGTCATATGTAGACACGTGGTTTTCATCACTTGGTTGTAGTTGCGCTTTTTGTCACCACATCAGTTTTAACAGAATAATTTTAAATTTTCATTTAGTGTTGTTTCTATAGATAAATTTTCTTGTTTAGTAAAGAAAACTATATTTTCTTATGAACATAGATATAAAATGACATCAATGTGTACTGTGTACTTGAAATATGTACTTGATGTAATTGGAAAAAAAATCACGTGGTTTAATTAATTATTAAAATATTTTTAGATTTATTCTGTTAAAGTTAAGTTTAAAAAAAATATATTTATGGAAGATTTGAAATTTGAAATATTAGATTTAAGTTTAAGACAATATTATATAATTTATAACTGCTTTTACAAAATCAAATATATTTTGTAAAAATATTTTGCAATTCTTTACTTGCACTTCAAACGTATTTTTAAGTTGAGATGTCTCAAATATTTGTTTTTCCTAGTCAAAAAGTGGAATGTGTATGTAGAAGACACATTGACATCTAAGTTAATCAAATATGTCAAATAACAATAAATGTGATAATAACGAACATATTAATTACTTAGTAAACAATGTTATTTATAGTAAATACTAGGTTTATGGTAAAAGATAATCTATAAAGATAATTACTATGATTAATTTACTTCATAATGATAGTAAAAATGCTTTAACTTTCTTTAATTTTGTCTTTGGTAAAAGATAATTAAGTCGAGATAATCTCGATTAAGATGAAACTAACATGATATCATCCTTTGTAAATTGATGTGATGTGATAACTGGTAGATGGTGATATATTAGGTGACATATCTAAGTGGTTGAAAATGTGCATAAATTATTATGCATGTTAGGGTCAAGATGATCTCGGACCACTATGGTTTTAAGACACCGTTTTATGATTATGTTATTATTATGTGAAAGCCGATTTAGTTTCAGATGCACTATTTTATGTGAAAACGAGATAGTCTTGAATATCCATATTACACTAGCATCCTGTGATCAAAATGATATGAATAAGAACATTCACGAGATGTGATTTTTGCAAAAAGAAATTTTCATATTCTTTTAATACCTCACCATATAAGTATAATTATGTTGAAAGTCATAATCAATTATGTTCAAAAGGATAATCAATTTTAGTCTTTTTTTTATCACTTTTTCTTAAATTTTTTGTTGAAAAGTATAATCATCTCGTGGTAAATGCTCTCATGCACAAGAACATAAATTTCAAATTGTACACAGAAATAAAAGGGTAGAATACTAATAATGTATTTCATATTTCTTCACCTTTCTCTTTCACACGTCTCGTCACTTTTTTCTTTTTAATTCTTTTATGTAAGAACAAAAGGTGCGGTTGAACAAAACTAAGAGGGAAAAATTGATTCCAAGTTTACAGATTTGATTTTTAAAACTTTTTTGGATTTTCAAAAAATAATTTTAATAAATTTTAATATTTAATTTCAGCCTGGATTGCAAATATCATTATGTTATAACTTTTTCAGTTTGTAGAAAAAGATTAACTTGCAAAGCAATACCGAAATAAAAAGAATAAGAAATAGGAAAAGTGACACAAAAATTTTATTACAGTTGAAATCAACAAAATTATTATATCTAATGGTTAATTATCTCAAAAAGAATGATTACAAATTATTATCTTATAAATGATATTACAACCACAAATACAAAATGAAATATGTAAAATCACACTTAAGATAATAAACAAATACACACCTGCTTTACAAAACCTATAAAGAATGTTACAACAGATCTCTTAAGACCACAAAAGATAACAAACCACAAGAAATGAAAAACATCTATCTTGAAAGCACAAGAGACAAAAAAAATACCTTTATTAACATATCACAAGAAATGAAAAACACTGTTGGAAGTCCCACATCGACTAGAGATAAGGTCAATTTATAATATATAAGTGGGGTGCAGACCTCACCTTACAAACTAGTTTAGTGGGGTTGAGTTAGGCCTAAAACCTACTTCTAACATGGTATCAGAGTCAGGTTAGAGCCTATCCTAATGATTTGTTGGGCATTGTTCTACCCGCTATTAGGTCGTTATCGGACCACCCATTAATATAAGTGGAGTGCAGACTTATTGAGAATAATTTCTAAATTGAACTATTTTTATATTTTGAAACTCGGTGTTATGCCAATTTATATAAAAAATGTGTTTTGGTCCATTTCAGAAAATTCTCGTTTCATAAAACATTTAGGATATTTGATTATATTATTTATAATAATCAATTATTTCAAAGATAATATGAAAACTGAGTTAAATTAGGACTCAATTCAGAAAAAAATGTTTTTAATTAGATATTAAAAGTGTTAATCAATTATCAAAGTAAAAAAACATTTTTATGAGAAGTTCAAAAGTCTTCAAGGTGATAATGATGTTTTTGTACAACAAAAGTTGTCCCCTTACCATTCAACCTTTTTCTTACTTTAGAAACTTAAAAATTTCATTCAGAAGACTTTAAAAGAATTTTCATAAGTCTTCAATAAGATTTTTGGTTACAAGCTATTTTTATGATTCCATCTTTTTCTTGATAAACTATCATCATAAAAAATTTCTTTTCTTTTTTATTTAAACTAAGATATTCTTCTTCTTAAATCAACTTTTTACTAAAACCCCTATATCCAAGTGTAAAGAGTGGATGACCTTTCTATTCCCTGTTCTTTTTCCATAGTACATATGTGGATCCAAACCCGATGTGAAAGACTCTTACCCTTCTTTTCAATCACCGTAACTTCCTTGTTTTCTTTTTTTCACACATGATTAATGATGCATTTTCCATCAATGTTCATCACTATTTCAATCTCTAAATCACATTACCATATTTACTATACCTAAAGACTCCTTCCCCTACAAGTTTGATAAGTTCCTAATGTAGCATGACTTTTAAAAACCTTTCTCTATACATAGCTTCAACTCTCTAAGCAAAGCATAAAATTTTGCATGTGTTGTCAATATAACTTTCATCTTACAAATCAATTTTTTAAGGTTGGGTTAGACTTAAATTTTACTTTTTTAAAAAAAAAAATTTCAAATTAGATAATAAAAATTACAAATGTAGGAAGTTGAGATTTGATATTTAGACTCTTTCTTTGCGTACATGTAAGGAGAACCATATTCATTTTACCATTAATTTTATTTGATATTTTCTTTTTATGCTTTTCTTATTAGATGGAGAGTAAGTGATTTTGGTTCCTTGTATTTTTTGACCCTTAGTAACAAAAGATGGTTTGTGGCGAGTAAGAGAATAAGATGCTTCACTAAGAGAGGAGATGAGAACAAGGTGTTTCACTAGGAGAGGAGATGAGAACAAGGTGCTTCATTGGAAGAGGAGATGAGAAAGATGCTTTACAATGGAGAAGGAGGAGACCAACAATGGAGAAAATAGAGTGTGTATTTTTGCAGTTGCAATAAAAACTACAATGGTACAATAATGCAATAGAGAAGTAACTTTCTTAAAAATTTAACTATAGATAAAAGAGTAGACTTCAATTATTTTATATTCTAAGTCTATAGTTGTGTGAATAATTTAGAAAATGTCATTCCACTTTAAAATACTTTATTTTTTCTTGAAATTGAAGCTTACTAAAGCAAACTTAAATCGTATTTTTACACTAGTGTGCCAAATGACACTCTTTCCATATAGATAGCTAAATGTTAGCTAGATCTTCGAATTCATATGCATATCTAAAGCTTCCTTTCATTAATCAATTATATGCAAATATGGAAGTGCATACACAATTTGTATGGCATTCTATATATTCTCTACAACTTCGTATTGTGCTAGCCTAGTACACAAGTCTTCACATGCCAACTTCCTCTAGCAAGTCATTATTGTAAACAAGTCTTTCAACAACGATTTAAAAGGAATTTTAAAAATGGTTTTATCTCTTTGTCGATAAAGAGATTGTTATAAGTTATATAATTCAACAATGGTTTCACCGAAGTTGTTAAAAGAGGTTATGAAGACAACTTTATCCACAACCGTCGTAACTTCATTTAATAACAATGTGATGGTGTGATGTCTTCGTCATGAAACAATAGTAATAACGGTGGCAGGAAGGCAGGAGCAAGGCGCAACGATGGTAGACGTGGTGGTAGGAGCGGCGGCAAGCACAAATTGGCGGTGGCAAGCGTGACGGGTGGTAGTAGGTGCATTGACAAAGCAATAGGGTTATAGCAAGGAGAACACAAACGGTGAGCATGACTATCAATGGAGACGACAACAGCGAGCTTAGAATTATAGCCTCAATCCTTTTCAATTTTCCACCATTCCACATTAAAGAAACATTTGTTTTAGGAAGTGAGAGAATAACGAGACTAATTAGGTTTTCAGGAAATTCAAGCATCCAGAGCGTTTTCTTAAGAAAAATCTAGTCTACTTTGA
Organism: Vigna radiata var. radiata; assembly: GCF_000741045.1. Lineage (NCBI taxonomy): Eukaryota > Viridiplantae > Streptophyta > Magnoliopsida > Fabales > Fabaceae > Vigna > Vigna radiata. The sequence goes on from NC_028357.1 coordinate 27,139,333, forward strand.
ATTCCCCTATTCTTACTTTTCTATTTCTCCTGTAAACGGAACTGCTTTGCCATGGCCTAATAATATTACCAACAAACTGTCTCAAATGATTATGCATTCAATAGACCGATAGTTTCAAATATCATCAAACATTCATGTCGCAATATTCCAATACACTTTGAAGAAGAACTATCAAATTAATGTTAAAAATATATTATAATGACAAAATAGACACCATTACTAATTATCTCTGTCTACTTCTTCTTCTTGGATCAATAACAACTAAAGGATAAAAAAGGAAGGATGTAGCAGATTGAATAAAAACCTAAAATCCAGCCGAAACGACATAATGGCTTGGTGGAGGATAGGTATGAATTTTGTTCAAGAAGGAGGAGCAATAGTCTTACCCTTAGCGTCAGCTTGAGATGGCAGGCGGCGTGAGGAAGAAGATTCCCAAGCCGGAAAAGGATCCCATGAAGAAAGATCAAAATCATCAGCGGGGGCAGAGAGAGGAGCCATAAGGTTCACCGTCTTCGCATGCGGATCGGAGGAACACTGCTCAATCATCTTTAGCACAACATCTGGGCCCACGTATTGGGCCAGTTCCCTTTTCGCTTTCTCCAGCTTCTCTTTCAGGATTCCCAGAGTCTCCTCCTGCTCCCATATCAACCCCACGCATCCGTGCACCGGGTCTCTCACACGCGCCTCCGCTTGGTACGCCAGCGCCCTCGCCACCCACTTCCGCAAATCCGGCGACGTCGACTTCAAAATGTTACTCACGTTGCCCCCGCCAAACACATGGTGCACGTACGCGAACCGCTGAATGCTCTCAGCCGGGAAATGCGACGCCATCACGCACTCCGATCCGCACCTCCGCCGTTGGTACTTGCATGCGGCGCACGGGGTCATTCCTTCTACTTCTTCTACAACAGCGCTGCTCTAGGAAGAAATAAACAAATCTCATATAAAATTATTAATTTACATTCATATATTTATTTTAGAAAAAGTAAATTATAAATTAAATGTATTTTAAAAACTTTATATTATTATAACTTGTGAATTTATTCCTCTTTTAAAAAGAAGTGAAGCTAGCAAATGTCATAAAATAATCGATAACAGCAAAGAGATGAAAAAAAAGAAAAATGTAAAATAAAGAGAGAACTTACAGTGGTTTGAAATGGAGGCTAGAGCAAGAGGAAGAGGATTTTCACAACTTCTTCGTTGTGTTCTTATAGAGTAATTCTCATGTGATGTATAGACTGTCAGTTTTGTCATGATTAGAATATACAAATATTGAATGTTCAGAACACGCATATGGAATTAAATAAGCAATTAATATTCAAAAGCTTTAAATAAATATTTATTGCATTATTCAATTTAATAATTTTCATTAATTTTATGTGTTGAGTTTTTTAAACAGTCCATTAATTATAATTCATCTTATACATTACTTTTAAAATAAAAATTATAAGTTCAACGTCTCAATAAAGGTAATAAGCTACAACGAATGAATGCTTACATAATTTATATATTTAAATCAAATTCCACACAACATTTCTCCATAATTTGGAACCTATTAATAAATTATTTATTTAATGTACATGCAAGTATTTGTAATTAAATTTTTAAAGGAAGGAAATAAGATTTAATTAAGTCTTAAATAAATTTTGAATGCTTCTTTTATTTGATAACTGGTTATTAAAAATAAATTTAGTTTATGTAATATTTCTTGTTATCATATATATCAAGTTTTGAATATGTAATCTTACGGTACTAATTCATTTATATTTTTGAAAAGAATATTAAATATTGGAAAACTATAAAATTTAAATATTATAAACTAATTCATTGAAATTGTTATGCATCTTCTTTTTTTTCCCCTTCAATCTACTATTAGAAAAAAAATACATTGTTTAAGGATAAAAGTATGATTGAGTTTCGAATTTTAGTTTTAAGAATAAAAGTGTGATTGAGTTTTGAATTTTAAAATGAATATTTCATATCAACAACTACTTCCTATATTCATTACCAAATCAAACTAATAATATTCTATCTTGATTGTTTTGTTATTTATAAAGAAAGTAGATATTTCATTTTGTTTTGGGTAAACTAATATTTATTTTATACATAATTAAAATAATAAATATACAAAGGGATTTTAATATTTGCAAACTTGTTACGGTATATATTCTTATTTCATTCTTTCTTAAACGAATATCAATGAAGTAATTTCAAGTTTTTTAAATAGTGCATAGGAGACGAAGATAATAGAATGAATAAGATGAAGCTAAGGTGAATAAACGAATTGGATGAACATCATAAAAGCTTAGCTGATAAAAAAAAATAATCATAGCCTTAATTGAAAGCTATATAAATTCAGAGTTACAATTTTGTTTTAGAAAAAAAAAAAATAGATGGATAATATATACTATTGCTTCTAAAAGGGAGAAAAGAAATGAGCTTTCGAATATCTTTAAAATCTTATTTTTATTTTATTTTTTAAATGGACACTTTAAAACCTTCGTGTAGAAAAAAATTATACAAATTACACTATGAATCTTTCACATACGCATTAGACACATCTGAATCCTCCAGCTATATGAGTTAAAAACATTAACAATTTTTTTACAATTAATAATTTGTGATTGATCCATTTCAAATATACAAACATATAACCTGTTATAAAAAAATTATTAAAAAATGTTAAAATATCGTTGTGAAAAACAAAAACAGCAGAAGATGGTCAAACAGAGTCTCATTCATTTCAATACAGAAACTAAAAGCCACTGAAATTTGTGAAACAGTTACATAATTAATTCAACATTATTAACCTTGAACTAGATTATTATTATTGTTATAAATGACTCATGAGCGTATAAAAGAATGGATAATGATATTTACGTAATATTTTTTTGACAATATTTGAACATTAATTATATGTGATTGGTCAAAAATCATTTCATAATCATATTTATAATTATTATTATTGATTGTGAAATAATTTTTATCAATCACAAATTGACACGTAATTAATGTTTAAATGTTGTCAAAAAAATATTGTCTAAATATCATTATCTTAAAAGAATTTAACATAAATTTTTATTGAACACACAAAAGGAGCGTACGTTGAGAGTCAAATCTATGGATGCTACAGAAGCAGACAAAACCTGTGGAACCGACATGTGTTTTTGCATTTTATTTCATCTTTCGGTTGGCAAGCCATTTTCTTAGACTCTCTTTGATACAACTCAAAGCATATAGTAATTTGATTAGGTGAAGGAGGACTCACCATTGACGCTGAAATATTGAAAAAAATTAAACTGAAATTTCAGTTACCTCTCCTCTTTTATCATATTGTAAATGAAAAACCTTCATTGAAATGTTCACAGTGCTTGGTAACACATTTGATTTCTTTTTTGGGGTAGAATGTTTGATATCTTATGTTTATTTTTTATCTGTCATAAATTCTTTACAAAAATTTGTTTCTTTTTATTATTGAAGTTTAAGATAGACTTAACTATGTTTTGCCAATTCTGCAATAACTTTAATTTTTAAAAGTTATTTATTTTTTATGAAAAGGTCTATATTTGATTTTTTTTTGCCACTAAAAATTATTATTATAGAGGAAAGTTAATGAATTAACTATATTAAGACGAACCAGTTAGTCATATATAGAGAGGACAGTGATATAGTATTAAATAAGGTAAATTTTTCTTACTACTCTCATCTCATCCCTTCTTGCAATGCACTTTATAAATAATAATTTATTTAAATTAATACACAGGATAGATAAATAACATAATCGTATACACTTTTGATAAAATCAAGAGCATTTATTATATATATTCCTTAATATTTTTTTAGCTCTCAATTAATAGACAGATCTCTCTCAACAATATTCATTATCTATATATTTTATATAGAGTTGATCTAGCTTGTATTTTATTTTTTATATATTTTTTTGTTAATGAAATTTGGTATAGTATCTTTAAATGAACTTCTCCTAAAGTTAAGAAAAAATAATAATGAAATATCTTCACAAACTAAAATTAAGTTATACGTAAATTAAAAATAAAAAATTATATCAATTACATAAGAGAATTTCTCTATATTAGTTCATTTATAAATTGCTGATAACTTGTGAAAAACTTCAATCTTTCCTTTTCTTCACAAGCATACCTACATTCATTGAGTGGAAACATCTATCAAGACCATTAAAAGGATGCCTAGCCTCTCAGAGAACATTCAATCCAATACCAGTGTTTTCTAAATATATTTTAACTTATTATGGCTTATGTTATGAGTTTTAAGTACGACTCTCACTTCAAAAAATCCAACAAGTTACAATAACTTCTTAACTATAATAACAAACAATATATTAAAAATGGTATAGCTTTGGTAGCATTCTTCTTGGCGTGGAAGGAAGGGGAAGCCAAAGAAAACGTGAAAATAAAGAAAAATTAGGATTAAAACTTGGAAAGAAACAAGAAAATTGAAAACGATGTGATTAAGATGATTATATGTAATAATGTATTGCGATACAAAGAGACAAGCATTAAAAAGGGAGTAGATATGAGAGTTGCCATAGTACAAGAAATCTAAGGATTTTTTATGAAGTTAATTATTTTAGCAAACATAAAAGAGAGGGAGGGAGAGAAAGAAATTTGTTAATGAAAACTGGTACTAACACATTTAAATTTGTGTTCATTCTGAGGTGAGAGATATGTAAACCCAAAATCTAAGGAGAAAACCAAATAAATACCTTGTTTGAACAGCGTTGAACTTTAAGAAAGTGGGAAATGGACGCCATAACTACTTGATTGAAAAATCAAGCACATTCTTTGTATCCTCACTTTCACACTGTTGCTGCTGATGGGGCTGTCCCTGCTGTGGCGAGAGGAGCAACTGTGACTCAATGAGATGTTGTTCCCCTAGCTGCTGCATTTGGTAAGCGCCAACATTACCAAAATTTCCAAGAGCCAAAGGAGACAACAATTCTCCTTGGGCCCCAAATCCACCATTACTAGGTTCAAAACCACCCAACACTTTCTGCTCGTAGTTTCTAAACATCTGTTGCTGCTCCCTAGTTGCAAGAGCTATCTGCTGAGCTTCTTGAAAATCCTGCTGTTGAGGATCGCGAACCACCGTCTGGCCACCGCCATGGCCAACCAAAATCTGCTGCGGCGCCATGTTGTTGCCAACATGATTGAACAGAGGTTGATGCGAAGGAGGCACGACAATATCAGCTGATGGCACCATCCCAGGATTGGCCAAGAGAATCTGCATAGTCTGAGGACTCACATAAGTGGACAATTCCTTCTTCGCGCTCTGAAGCTCCATCTGGATTTGGCGGAGCCGTTGCTGTAGTAACGAAATTACTCCCACACAGCCATACACGGGGTCATGCAATCGCGTCTCCGCCTCATACGCCAGCGACTTAACGGCGTCGTCGCGCTGCGCCACGCTGAGCTCGTTCAGCAGCTTCGACACGTTGCTGGCGCCGAACACGCGGTGCACGCACTCGAACCGTTGCGGGTTGTCCGGCGGAAAGTACGGCGCGAACACGCACTCTTGCGTGCACTTCCGGCGCAGAAGCTTGCACGCGGCGCACGGCGAATTCAGCGACGACATCTTCCCTAACCTCCCTTCCTAAATTCACCGTCTATTAGTGTTTCTGAGTCCTAATAAAAGAACCATGGAAGAAAACACTGAAAAACTTTATTGATCAACTCAACTCGAAAGATCAAGATTACAAATGTATATATGCAAAAGAAATAGAGAAACCGAAAAGAAACTGCTTTAACAGAAACGATTTTATACATATACAAATATCTCCTAATACCGTCACCTGAATAAACCACGTCAATTCATGATTATGATCGTTCGTTTGATAATGGTAATAAGGACAATAATTTCTGAGATTGTTATTAATTACACTCAAAATAGGAGTCATTAACGATTATTCATTTCTTCATAATTGATTTGTGAAAGGAATAGAGAAGATCAAAAGCAAACGGTTACCCTATAACAAGATTAGGTTATTAAAAAGATAGCGTGCTGGCAGTTAAATTGATGAACACCATAATATAAACGACGATGAATTGAGGATTGATAGGTTTTTCATTTCAGATTCAAGAAATTATTAAAATAATCAGGTGATGAAAATAAAATATGATGACATTTGGTATTCAAAATTTTTCTTGATGAACGAAAAAGGCGATGGAGAAAGGAGAATAGAACTTACGGAGGTGGGAAATGGAGACTCGGGCGTAGAAAGCAAATGAAAAAAGGAGGAATGTGAAGAAGATGAAAGAGGAAGAAATGATTGTAGTTTCTTTAATTTTCAGCGCTACTGCCACAAGCAACCCTTCTTCGACGATCCTATATCATTCCTCGTCTCCTCGTTTTGTTGTTTATATATATAACATACTTTCTTCACAAGATTTCCCTCTCTCCTTATAGGGTACGTAACTATTTTCACAACTTTTCACTATTAATTATTAATTAATTTGTTGTAGATTAGAACGGAAAGGATTTATTAACTTAGACAAAATATAAACAGAATTTTCTGGTCCTTAAATAATATCTATTAATTTCTCCCTGTCAAAAAAATCAATTATACTCTCTCTCGCATTGTGAGTGAAACCGTTCAATGATATGCTATTTAATCGACTAAATTCATTATATAATCGATTAAGTCATCAACTATTGATTATATAATGTAAATAATCTATTGAGGAAATGTTTTAGGCGTTGAAATTATTACTTAATCGATTCAAACTTTTGGTAATTTATTGAATTTTTTTTAACATTTCATCACTCTACAAACCTCTTAACCAATTTTAAAAACTAATTACTCATTTTTCTTTGGATCCTATATATACCTCTATAGAAACTCGAATGATCCAAGGACTCAACGAAAACCAAATTATCAAACTTTTTTTTTTTTCAAGTCATGAAAACTTTTTACTTCCGATTGGGTTTAGGTGGCAATGTACATTCTACCCTCGATTTGAGGATACAATTCAGAATTTCTAAACCTTAACACCATAAGAAAAATTAGGTATGGTAAATGGTTAAAATTCGTCGAAAACTAAAAAAGTTTGTCAAAAATGATATTTTTTAGACAAATTTTTGATGGATCAAAATTAATTGATAATAATATAGTCGATAACATTTATTGACGAAATTTCATATTTTTTATAAATTTTTTTAAAAAATATTATGATTTGGTTTATCTTTTTTTTTTCTTTTTCTTTTCTTCTTTCTTTTAAGGTTCTATATATTTGGTAATGAATAACTTTATTTGATAGTGAACTATTTGGGTACTTTTTATCCTTTTTCTTCAAACACAACCTTACCTTACAAAAAAGACATTAAACTAGATGCTTTTCATTAATGGGAACTAGGAGGAAAACTCAATTGTGCGAGAGAGTATTCTTACCTCTTCTCACCTCTTGACAACGAATCAACACCAAGAGTGCATCCTCCACCATGGCAAAAACAGTCGCACCATTGCAAACTAGATCAACCTTTAGTATCCAAAAATGTGAGTTCCTCACGATCCATACAAATGATGCCAAAAAACTAGTCACAGCAACACCTAAACGTTGCCATCACCAAAGCAAAAGAGAGAAATACCTTTTCAACACTGTCACAAACCACCATTGGCATTGTCGAGAACCACCGCGACTCGTTTACCAATGCACCATCACAACATGTTGCACCCGAGCCACTGTTGCAAATCCGACACTTAAGCCATCGTCACAGATCCAACGCTGTGATTTGTGACACCTCACCATGGAAGAATTTTATCTATAAATTTTAATATTTATAATTACTTACATATTTTGTTGACAAAAAATTCGTTGATAAATGAATTATGTATTATTAACGAATTTATCGATGAAAAAGTTCATCAGTAAATAAAATATGTATTATGGACAAAAATGTTCGTCGGTAACCAATCTGTTAGTGAAATCCATTGATCATTAAAATTTCAAAAATCGTCAAAATTTTAAATTTATCGATAAATTTATTTTCATCAATAAAATTTCATCAATAATTTCAAAAAATTTTGTAGTGTAAAAAGACAAAAAAGTGAATACACAAAAACATATTCTTACCAAATTGAAATGCTTCCACTTGTTTTATGAAGGTGTTTTTCAAGGATTTAGTTTCGGTCAATATATTATTAGTATTACTTAAATTAAATTAACTCGATGTGAGTATTTTTTTCATAGGACTAACAAACACTTATTTATAATATAACTATGGTGTTTTCTTTTAAGTTTCTACACATAAGATTAATTTAATCTAAAAGTTACTTATTTTGTGACTTAGTCTTACCTAAACAAAAAAAAAAGTTAAATATCTTTTTGACTTTAAATTTTAATTAAGATTTTAGGTTGTCCGATTAACAAAACTATCTTTTTTTGTTTGTTTTTTTTTTATTTTAATAACATTGAACACTGCAAAAAAATTCTTAAATTATCAACATAATTTTATCAATGGATTTATATTTGTCGTAAATTTGAATTATCAACAAATTTTATTGATAGGTTTTGAAATTTTAATTATTGATGGATTTTTTTCGTCAATAAATATGTCGATAATTTATATTTTATATATTGACATATTTTTTTATCATTAAATATGTCGATAAGTCATATTTTATTTACCGACAAAAAATCAATTGGTAAATCTGTTGATAAAAAAAAAATTCTACCTAAAGGTGCATAAGTGAAAGAAAGTTTCACATTCGCAGAGATCTCTCGTGGTGGTCTACGTTGGAGGTGCCCAACTTTTGTTTCTTCCATATGACAAGGCACAGTGGTTCGTCTTGTGAAGGAGATCTTGTGATGTTGCTCGCGATTAGGGTTCAACATGGAGGACAATGATGGCTTGAAGGTGACGAAAATCATAGTGGTGGTGCAAGGACGAACTCGCGATATGCGGTGGTTCTGGTTGGAGATGCAATGAAGGAGATGCAGGTGCGATGTTGGGTGATTTCTTTTTTCCAATATTGTTGGTGTAGTGGTCAGTGCAGAGGAGGCCATGATTGTGGTGGCTCATAGTTTTGCGATGGTTATGGGAGTTGCTGGAACGAACAATGGCGGAAAAAAATAGGTCAACACGAGATAAGGTTTCTTTGCAGGTTCGCTAGCGCTGTGATGGTGTGCTTCACTACAAAATAAAATGAAACCCTAAAAGAAAAAAAAAAAGAGGAGAAAGAAGGAAGAAGACAAACCATATCGCGAACCGGCAGACCTTATCGATGTATTTTTTTGTCAAAAATTACCAATGGATTTTTCTGTATTTATCGACAATATTTTTTGTCCATAATTACCAACAATTATTTTTTGTATTTATTGATGGATTTTTCAATGATTTTTTTCGTCAATAATTATCGACGAATTTAAGATTCGGTTGATAAATATTATCGATTGTATTATTACTAACAAATTTTGATCGTCGGTCATTTGTAAAAGAAATCATTATCGGCAAATTTTTTATGTTTCCAATTCATTTTAATTGTCGATAATATTTTTTTTGATAGAAAAAAAAATAAAGACAATAAAGATGAAATATGAATTAAGATGGTGAATAAAGGAATAATATGTATGAAAACAACAACAAATGAGATACATTATATGTGTAGGATTTGGTCATTTCTAAATTTTGATCGATTATTTGAAATACTTTTCTACTAACTCTTGACTCTACATAGAATTTTGGTTTTTTTAATAACTTTTTTCTATTTCTTGATGTACTTAAGAAATAGTTTTGAATTAAACAATAATAATTGGAAATGTTTTGCACCATTTTAAAGTTTGAGATGTTAATAGTAATACTATTGTAATAAATTTGCATCCAAATATTAATGTATTTGTTGTTCTAGGTAGATCTTTTGCTTAGCAATGTTTCGTTTGCATTTGAGTTTCAAGTATAAGAATATGAAACATTCACACAATTAATCCTATTCTTTCCCATTTTGAAAGAAAAAATGTACTACTCAATGATACACTACAAAATAACTATTATTTAGTGAAGATTTATTTTTTATTTCGTAGATATTTTTACTCTCTAGAAATTAATTTTTGAGAATTTTGAAACTTTCATAATTAACGTTGTAGCTATATAAAATATATAAAATGACTAAAAGTTTTCAAGAGAATATTTTTTTTAAGTATTTTTTTGTTATAAGATTCACTTGGAGCTTGAACCAAAAGATTTCAAACAATTTTATCTCATTTTAAGAAAATATAAATATGTTCCTCTTTTATTTACTATATTAATGCAAATGTTTTTCGAATTAAGAAACTAAAATTAGTTCAACCATAATTCTTTTATGTAAATTTAAAAATAGAATATCGTTTCACCACATTTAAAAATGTTTGGCTTTTGAAAAAAAAAATGCTTACATCAGTAAAATATATACCTGCCCATCTAGAATTATTTTCTCATACCTACTTTAAGATATTTTACCTAAATAAACCCATTTCTACTTTAATTATTAAATTAAATTCAATTGAAAATTCAATAACAGTATTACTAAGTTTATTTTCCTTCTTTGTTTTTCAATTTTATTAAAAATTTAAAAAAAAGGATGATGATATTTCATATTGAGAATTTAGTTACCAGAAATTACATTCTATACGTGAATAATTAATCGGTCCAGTTTTAGATTTAAAGTAGAAATGTATTTATTTGGACAAATTTAAATTAAAATGAGTTTATTTCTCAATATCTTAGAGATGTTAAAATAAGTTGAAATTCATAAAATTGTTTGACTCATCACAAATTTAAGATAGATTGACTTAAAAAAATTAAATATGGATTAGATTAAATTTGACTCACTTACAGATTTAATAACGGATTTGAGTCAAGTTAAAAATAAATTAATACGAAATCTACCAACAATAAATTTATATTATTTTTTATAAGTTTTTATATTATAATTATTTATTATTTTTAATTATATAAGTTAACATTCTGATTTTTTAAAAATAATCTATTGTTAGTAAAAAGTATTTGATAATTTAGATATTTAATTTCTTTATTTTTTAATTTGTTAGTTCGTGACATTTTAATTTTTAATTACTATTTTTATAGTAATATTAAATGAAGATTATAATATAAAAAGAAAAAGAATATAGTCAATTTATTATGAGTGTTCTACAATAAATATAAAATAAGTTGAAAAATAAAACATTTTTACAATAGTTTTTACAAGTAAGTATGTTGACTCTTTTCTAAATGAATATAATAAGTTATCAATTGAGATGATTCACTTTGACATCTTTATTTTTCTTATGTACAAAAATAAAATTAAAGATTCTCACTTTCTTAATATATAACTTTTTAATTTACAATATAAAAATTATTTTTTGTATGAAAATAAACCTCCATATTATGCCATTTAAAAAAAATTTAACTTACAGATTACATATCAAAATATGTTTACATAAAAAAAATAACAACAATATGTTTACATAAAAAAAAAATACGTTTGCATAACAAATATGTCTAGAAGACTGATTGGATAACAAGGGGATATAGACTACAATGGTTGGTAATTTGGTCTTTTGACAATTCCAATAGGGTGCATGTGAAAAGTATGGAGTGCAGAAAGAAATTATCATCCCTATTGAAAAAGTCCAAATAGACCCGAAACCCAAAACCCCTGTACGCTAAACCCCATTACGAGTCGTAGGGAGGGAGGGACACAGACAAAACAATCATGGCGCAATGGTGGCGCTCCGCCGCCGGCAACTACCGAACTATGGCAGCGAGCCGCTGTTCGTCGTCTGATTTCCGGTGCAGCCATTACCATACGATCCAAGCCATCCCAAGGGAGTGCACAGGCAGCAAAGTCTCAGCGAGAGACCGAGTGCAAGGTCGAATACCCGCCGTCCTTTTCTTCCAGAACCTTCTGGAGAAAAATCCCGACAATCGATCGGAATCGAAGAAGTACTTGCTAACCGTCGAGAAGAAGCAGATTAAGGCCATTCTTGACTCCGTCGACGCTCCTACCTTCTGCTCCACCCGCTTCCCGCTCCAGATCCGTGCAGGATCCGGGTCCTCTCATTTGGTCGAATCGGGAACCGTTTTACCTATCAAGGTTTTCTTCTTTCTTATTTTCTCTTATGATATTTATATTTGGTTTGAGTTTTGAGTTGCAGTTTTTGGTTATGTAGATTCATAGGGACGAAGAGAGTGGGAAGATTCTGAATTTGGTGTTTGTTTGGGCTGAGGACGGAATGAAATTGAAAGTGGATGTGCCTGTTATTTTCAAAGGGGAAGATGTTTGTCCTGGTATTCAGAAAGGTAACTCTTTTTTATTTTATTGCTGTAGAACTCGTAGTTTATGCATTTAGTAGATGGTCTTTTGGTTCATGAGTGATGAAATGTGCAATACATGACGAAATGGCCCTTGTGTGGAGCTCTCTAAGCTGAAATAATCGATAATCAATACTAATAATCTTTTGTATGCATAATTTGGAGATTGCTTAGCAGAGAGACTGTGGCTTTACCGTACTGTTTAGTTTTTTAGTTTAATTTTCATCTGAGTACAATTTTTTTTATAATTTGATCTGATTAGAAGTTATTTTATGTGTGACTTTTGAAGTAGTTATTACAAAAACCATCAATCTTAGTATACATGGTAACGGATGATTGGATGATAGAGCATCCTTTACACTGTCCCTGTATTTGAATTAAGCTAATTTTCCTTTCCTCAATAATTAAGGTAGAAAATATTGCCAAACATTAAACTGGATGTGATTGTGAATTTATATTGATACAACAACAAATTATTATCCTACTAGGTGATGTTGGCTACATGCGTGGTGGGTCATTTAATTTCATTTGTCACGGTTAAAATCCAAACCTTCTGGAATATTATTTAGCTTAAGCCTCCCTTGACAAATTTCTCCAATGTCTGTTTTGTCTTCCTCTCCCTTTTGTCTGCCTAAAATCATGTAATCTACTCTTATGATTGTTGCCCCTTTTTTGTAAATTCCAAACCACAACTGATTCTTTTGTTATTATTTCCTTACTCGGTGCTTCACCAACTTTTTTTTTGTATAAATTATTTTGTATTCTGGTCACAGATCAATCTTAGTGTTCTCAATTTTGTTACTCTCACCGTTCTCTAATGTCGTCCTTTAAAGCCTATCAATTGCTATAGTGTGGCACACTTGAATGCTTAGTCATATGGTAAAACTTACCTTTGAGTCGATAAGTACTTTATGATCAGAAATAACCCTTGATGTCTTTCTTTATTTGTCATTCCACCTGTTTCCTATGTGTATCGTCCTCATTAATTTTTTTCATCCTTTTTTCATATGTTTAGTCATATTTCTCATCTCTTACTAGAAATTGCAAAGTTTATATTTTGTTAAATTCCTACTTAATTGAAAAGCTTTTATTTCAAAGTTTGCCTCCAAAATTAAAGCTTAATGTTAATTTTTACCTTTGATTCCTTGATGATTATACCATTTGGAAAATACACGGGGATAATCTTTTGTATGTCCATGATAAACACACTCTGGACCAGATTAAACAAAGAGAACACTCGGATATCTTTTGGATTATCCTCACAAGCATTTCAAATGCTAGCCTCTAGGAATTAACCTCCCATGCTGTGAAAACTCGAGAGAGTTGAATAAAAGAATATCAGTAGAAAATGCATTCTTTTACTTTACTGTCATCGATCAATTACAAGTAGCATTGTATAGATGACAAAGCATAGCTCACACCATCTGATACAGAGAGCTAATAACTACTAACTAACTAACTGTAAAACTAACAGAGGAAAATAATGCTAAGCAATATGTCTGTTAACACAAGCATTTCAAAGGACTTTGTGGCTTGCTTGCTTCCAACTGTTCGATTATTTTAATGTAATATTGGCTCATATAATATATAGAATAAATTTAATGTATAGTATTCTAATGTGATGATTATTATATTATAAATGTATTAAAGTTATGGGAATTATTTTAGAGTCATTAAAATCAATTTTCTCTCTTCATTAAGGATATTATGGTACTTTAATAAATATTTCAGGAGGACACCTAGGAGTTTCCTTACAGTTCTTCTGTGAATGGAAGAAAAGGTTACTGAACAATAAAAGGCAAGTAACTTGAAAAAACATCCTATGAGACACATTTTATATCATCAAGAAAGTCGTCAAAGGAAGTAGGAAACTTTTACATTAGAAACTTTTACATTAAAGTTATTCTATAAATTACATGAGCCAATATTAGATTAAAATAATTTAACACCAAGTAAAAAATGGGGGCGAAAGACATAACTGGTTTGACATTGCTTAATTATTCTAACATCTATAACCAATGGTGATAGTTTGTTATAACTTTTTATAATATATGAAATGTTTCTTGTCTGGGACTATCCTGTTGATAGACTCATTGCTTGTAGTCTCTTGCAGTTACAGGGAATATATATATATATATATATATATATATATATATATATATATATATATATATATATATATATATATATTATTGCTTGTTCGTTTTGGGAATTTCTTTCTTTGCGAACATTGTAGTTGAAGATCATTCTTCATTTTCGACATTTGTGGTTAAAATACAGGAATCAGCCCTCCTAAGAAGTATGTGTATGTTTAAGTATTTTTTTTTTGTTCTCATGCTCTCCTGTTTTGCCTGTGTTGGACGGAGAAAAATAAAAGCCCAGAGGTTACGTGATTGCTATTGCACTGTTTGACCTGCATTTACTGTTTCTTCTTTGAATGGTCAATATTTCCTGAAAAATAATTTCACTTTAGAAAACAAGGAACAAACTGGAGGAAGAATAGGTGACTATAACTTGTTATTAATTACATTACATCTCTTTGTGAAGTATATATTGAAGATCAGTGTTCAGCTTTCAATAGTCGATGACTTTTGCGCGTTATGCCCTGGGAAGACTGCTGTTATGTTTGGTCAATTGACTTACATCCATGTTTTGTTAAATACGCCGCTGTCTTACTTCTGACATGAACTTTCTTAATTCAGGCCAAATGCTCTGTATATCATTATTTTTGGATGGTGGCAAGGGGCGGTTGCCAATTTTGTCCAATTTAATATCAGTACGAATTGTTGTGGTTCTAATGTCATAATGCTAACATGGTTGACACTTTTATGCTATTACAGGAGGAATTTTGAACAAAATCAGACCTAGTCTAAAATATCTTGGCCCATCTGAGCACATTCCTTCAAAAGTTGTTGTGGATGTGAGCAATCTAGATATTGAAGATAGAATATTCATGCGTGACATTGAGGTCCATCCATCCTTGAAACTTCTCAGTAAGAATGAAAACATGCCCATATGTAAAGTAGTTCCAACAAGCTTAGGAAACCGAGAACCTATGGTGGAGTGATCACTGAGGATGAGTACAAGCACATTTGGAAAAATGGAGAAGACGTGATATTTCCAAATAAGCAGAGCTAACATATCAGTTTGGTGATGTTTTCTAGGATTAAGGAGTACAAGCACCAGATATTAGAATTATTTGACGAAACTGACGTTTCAATATAGTGACTGTTTATTTCTAATGGATTGTTGGTTTCCTGCTCGTAAGAGTTTGATATTGAAGTTCTTGAACATGACCAGGGATTTGGTAATTTAAGCACGCATCTATATGCACCGTTTGCAAGTGGCATGTCTCTGTGAATGGTATATTGGAAGCACAAGTATAGATTCCCTGAATTTCTCTTATTATTAATAAATGTGTTAATAATCTCAGAAGATAATATTCGGTCTGCATGAGAATTGGTCTCTTGGCTTTCTGTTGTTTGGGAATTCAACTTTCTTTTTCTTGA
Organism: Vigna radiata var. radiata; assembly: GCF_000741045.1. NCBI lineage: Eukaryota > Viridiplantae > Streptophyta > Magnoliopsida > Fabales > Fabaceae > Vigna > Vigna radiata. The sequence continues at coordinate 27,155,163 of NC_028357.1, forward strand.
CTTATTATAACTTTCGTTTAGACTTTCCTTTTCACTTATAGTATGCAGTTGAAATTCTTCCGGTCAGTATGCAGCTGATGTCAAACTAGTCTTAGATAGGAACCAACAAAATAAATTTGACAAAGTCTTTGAAGATAGGTTCAGTTTGTGAAAGAAAGAGAAAAGAACAACAATTAAATAGAAAGTAAGTAGGTAATTGTTACGAGGTTATAAATTATTATTATTTTTTAACTTTTTTAAGTAGTTTGTAGATTTTATATTTGCAGATGAAAATTATCACTTACAATAATCAACTATTATCATTATTCCTCTACTTTTTTTTATTATTATTTCTATTTTTGTTTCTAACTATTCCATTTTAGAGAATATTTATTCTTAACAGTATGACCAAAACACAAACTGTTCATTGGAATAATATTTTTTAAGAAAAATCGAAGAAAAGAAAGCTAAAACTTTTCTTCTTTGGTTGTGTGAAAAAAAAATTATATATATACAATGTCAAATAAAAAAAGTTTAATGTCTAAATAGGTTTCTATTTTAATCAAGAATTTCAAATAGATCATTTCTTTTTTCGATGTCTCAATTGACTCTTTATTTTTGTAAAATGGAATCAAATTCAAATTAGTTTTTTATTGAAAATGTGAGTGAATTGTATTTTTTTAATTTTTGAATTAAAAAATGAAGTATACTATGTATATTTCGTTTTTTAATTCAAAAATTAAAAAAATACAATTCAGTCACGTTTTAATGTCACGTAATAAAAAACTACACTGTCAGCATATCCTTCTTAACGGCATCATCTCAATTTGACAAAAAGGCAATTGAGACGTCGAAAAATAAAGAGACCTATTTGAAATTCTGGGCGAAAATAGGGACCTTATTGAGACATTAAACCATCAAAAAATTAAATAGATAAAAATGTTCTTTTTCTTGTATTAAAAATTTCTTGTCTTTTTCATATAATGCAATTTTGTGGACTCAGTTCTACTCTTCCCTTTTTAATTCATATACCAAACGTTGAAAATGCTCTTTTCCCTCTTTCATCTGTCTGACCCTGTTCCTTTTACAATATTCTTTATAAAATGGAAATATTTTTCAATATATCTTGATTGTGATCTATGATAAAGATTATTATCTATTACTATTAAAACCATATTTTTTTAACAGTGCCCTTTTCAATTTATGTTCCACTGTTTGATTATTTTCCCTGAATGAATCGAAATACGGAAAAGGCAGAAGCATGAAAAGATGGAGTTAAGGTTCGTGAAATTGAGGATAGAAGAAGGGTATTGGTCAAGTTGGGTGCCTTTGACCAATTCAGATCACTACTTCAACCATTCCTCTGCTTTCTCCTGCTTCAATTATCAAAATCTTTCAATAACTTTTGTGGAATGTTGTTCTTGTAGCAATCATGATTTTTTTTTTTTTTACCATTTTGGTTTACGTGGTGCCCCAATAATGCTTAAAAGCAATGCATTTTAACTTTTAGTCAACAATTAAAGCAGAGTTCTCTAATTCAAATCTGCATAGATAAATTTATTAAAAAAAAAACCTTCGATAAACTTAGGAAACAGATACTTGAACTTATAATCAAATAATCACTTAAAATTAATTAAAATACTTAACTAACAACATATAAACATAGTTGTGTGACATGTAATTGATAATAATTTTAAATTAGTAACTTTTAAATTAATTCTAAACTAAGAAAGATCATTTCGACTCTTTTTTTAAATTAAATTTTGAAAAATCCAAAAAAATAAAAATAAAAATACAACCAATAAATAAAAGATTAAAATCAATGATGGAACCTAAATAAAATAATTATTTTCTAAAGGATGGATCTGAAAAAATCTAACCTAGAACAGTGGAAACAGTTGGATAATAGAAGCAATTAATGTGTGTATTAAATTATATGTTATGATTTGATTTATTAAACATTGTATGTTGAGTCAATTACTCAAAGCGAGTACAAAGAATGAGAATTAATTATTAAATCAACTCTGCATTAATGTCAATCTATCTAGAAGCGAATTACTATAGAATCGAGAAACGCGCAATCATCGATCAAATCATCTCTCGAAATCAACGTCACTTCTTCTCTTACATTCCGATCCAACAATAATGGAATCAAAATATGGTTTTACTTTTTCATTTTATAAATAAAATATGCTTTTACTTGGCAATAGTCTTCTCAATTCTCACCATCGTCAAACTCCATAAATTCACGTAATTCCTCCTTCAAATATCCTCAAGTCAAGACCCAACCACATTAAAATAATAATGATGAAAATTAGTATAATAAAAAATTCAGTAAGTTTGGTGAAAGTTGTAAAGGTTATTTCTATTTAGAGAGTAAATTTTTTTGTAATGAGAAAATAAGTATACACTAATAATGCACAATGATTTGGTGAAAATGAAGATAGAAATTGATAGTTATGTTAATTAAGGGAGACGTTGAGTTGTGTTACCTGGCGCGAGAGCAATAGCAAATAACTACCTTATCTAAAATAGAACAGTCTTTCTGTTGTAAAAATAAAAAATAAAAGAAAAGAATTATTTATATTGTCTCGTGTTCTCTGTTGTGTTGTGGCAACAGAGAGAGAGAGAGAGAGAGAGAGAAAGAGATTGGAGAGAGAGAGAGAGCTTGACTTAGTTAGAGGGAAGAAAAAAAGAAAAGGTGGAACGTATTGACTTTGTGTGGAAGGGCTATGGTTGTCGTTTCTTTCTGGAACCGCTATGGTGCCAAAGCGAACGATGGCTGTGGTTAAAGCTTTACATTGCGCTTCCAATAGGATGTCCTCTTTTCGATCCGCATTGTGAGGCGAAAGCTTTGTTTCATTCTCTAGATTCACGCAGCCATGCGCTGGTTACCCACGCTTTCCTTCACGCCTTCCAGTTCCTCCTCGTCTTCCTCAGCCGCCTCCGCCGACCACCGCCGGAAGGTGTGGCTGTTCGGTAGTTCATCCAAGAAACGCTCCTGCCATGGCGAAAACGATGCCAGGTGGCACGATGACGATTCACCACCCTTCCCTTCCCCCGGCACACCTCAGCCCTTGCCCCTGCCGGAGCTCGCCGCTTCCTCCGCTGTGCTCCGTAGAGACGGCGAATGCCGTCTTCCCTCGCCCAAGGATGCTGCTGCAGCCACCACCTCCACCGGCTGTCGGATGCGGAGGTCGATTTCTTAATTTGTCCTTTCTTTCCTTCAGCTAGTTTTATCTGTGGCTTTTCAATTTTTGTTAGGTAATTAATTGCTGAATGAATTCGATTATTGAAACTTGAGATCGTTCCATGAATTTTTATGTTGCACGTTTGTTGTTGTTTCGGACTGAATCATGAGATGCGTATATTTTGTACTTGTGAAATTAAACTTTATGACACTGCCTGTATAAGCTTCTCCTTAAACACTTACGAGAAAAAAAAAATTGAATGAATCTGAGTTTATTTGAGAAGTTAAAATCTATTTATGCACCTCGATTTTAAAGCAGTTGGATCAGGTACTTTCTATAAAAGTTCAGTGCATGACTTGATTTAAATTTATGAAAATGATCAATTCATTTTACATTTGTTATTTTGTTTTTGGAGAAATTATTCAAGCTGAATTGATTATGCATTTGCAGTTTTGTACTGCAACTTGCCATGCGTTTGTGGAATAGTTCTCAGTGGTGAGTTTGCTGACCTATTTGACCGAATTTTGTATTGTAACAGTGTTTTTGCTGGCCAAGACACGAGAAAGAATATGGAACAGGCTGAAACTAGGTCATGGAGAATGCTGCATCAAGATTCCTGTAGTTGTTGTGAATGTGCTCGAGATAATAGTAATACTAATAATAGTAACTTCGCGAGCATCCCTCGTAGGAGCAGTTTTTCAGGTATTCCCTTTGGAAGTCCTTCAATAGTGAGTCCTCAGAAAACAAAAAATGGTGAATCTGTGCCATATTATTATGCGAGTCCCAAAGGAAATCAATTCTGGTCTGCACCAGAAATGTCTACCTGTGAAACAGGGTTGCTACCTCCTGCCTTCTTTGATTTACCCGTGTTGGGCACAGAAACTTCTCCCTCTCCCACCTCCCATCAAAGTCCACAGAGGAGAAGTCCGGGCCAACACACCAGAACCTTGAGTGGACCTCTATCTCCTTTACATTCCAAGTTATCACTTGAAATCTCAATGGTGCGCCGTGAAAGTACTGCCCCTCCTGTCAGTGTTCACCCCTTGCCCCTGCCTCCTGGGGCTTCCCTGCCCTCTCCATCGTCAGCTAGTACATTTTCCAATGCTAGATCAGAATCATTGCCAATGAAAAACCAATGGCAGAAAGGGAAACTTATAGGGCGAGGGACATTTGGAAGTGTTTATGTTGCAACCAATAGGTATATAATGTTTCATGTGCATTTTAAGATCTTTTATCTATTTTCTGAGTCTCTTAAAGAGGTGTTGTTTCTTGACAGGGAAACCGGTGCATTATGTGCAATGAAGGAAGTGGAAATGTTTCCTGATGATCCAAAATCTGCTGAGTCTATTAAACAGTTAGAGCAGGTTGGTTGTCGTTACTTGTTTGTTATCGCTTCCTATTTGTGATCTGTGTAAAATGTACAAACCGCATAGAGTGATGTGTCTCCTTTGATTGTATTATGGTTCATATCTCTTATTAGAACTTTGGAATTTTAGTAAAGAAGTCAGTGCGGTAAATGTCAGTCAGTTTCTTGGGAATAATAGTTCTCTTTCCAATCCTGAATAAGGACACATTTTAGTCACTTTGGATCTCTTATTACACGAGTACTGGGAACTGCGGCTGCATTATTAATAACATCTTTAAATTCTGCTTAGCAAATTTACTTCTGAAATGTATTATCTTGAAACTTTTAATAACTAAGGCAACTACTTTGTAATGGTAATTGAAATTATTTTTTTTCTCATTGAACAGTACAGATGTCCAGCTCGGATTAACTGGTCTATTATTTTGCCTGTGTTTTCTCCTAGCCTTGGCCAATATACATTTTGCAGTGATGACTCCTAAATTTCGTTGTAGTTTCCATTATGCTTAATTACTTTGTGAGGTTGCTTTGTTGTTTTTATGGTTTGGCTATATATTTTACCCTCCCCTCATTAATTATGAAGATATTTTATTCTCTATTATCCTCTTTATCCTTCTTACTAGTTTATTCTCTTTCTCCAGGAAATTAAAGTTCTTAGCCAACTAAAGCATTCAAACATCGTGCAGTATTTTGGCAGTGAAATAGTAAACAATCTCTTACTTCATAATTAGCCTCTCAAGATTATTCATTTTTTTTTGTTACAGCCTTCAAACCTTATAACATCTTTGGAGTATGCGTTTGCAGGTTGAGGGCCGGTTTTATATTTATCTGGAATATGTTCATCCTGGTTCAATTAATAAATACGTCCGTGATCATTGTGGTGCCATAACAGAATCTGTCATTCGGAATTTCACTCGACATATTCTATCAGGATTGGCTTATTTACATAGCAAAAAAACAATTCATAGGTACTTTCACAACTCATACCAACTTGAATTCAAAAACTTTATTGATTCACATGCAACTGCTTTGTTCTAGTTGGAAAACGACTTTTCCTAGAATTTTTAATTTATCTTATATTTGAACCATTGTCACTTTTTTATCTGTTTATATTTTTCTTGTATGCATATAGGGACATCAAAGGGGCAAACTTGCTTGTTGACTCCGCTGGAGTAGTTAAGCTTGCTGATTTTGGGATGGCTAAGCATGTGAGTTAGAAGCCTTCCCCTTTAATTCACATTTTCTAGTTTCAGTTCTTTTTCATGCTGAGAGTGGTTCGGTAATTCTGTAGAATCTTTGTATTTCTTCTATTTAATAAGATTATCTGTTTATTGTTGAAAAATCCCAAAGAAGAGATTGGAATCAGAAACACTGGCCGTATGTTAAAAAGTTCAAAGTTATTGCTTTTAAAATTCCTTTCTCTCGCTTGTTATGAGCAATCTTGTCTCCCCTTAAAGCAGATTCAGATGTTTCTGAATTTGATTGTATAATAATAAGGTGCTTCGTGTATTGTTTTTCAATTTCATTGGTTGAATATGTATCTTCAGGCTCTGGTGCTTATTTTGTGCTGTTGAATCTGTTCATGGGGTGTTTCATTAAGTTTATAACTCGGGGTCCCTTTATGTCACAGCTAAATGGGTTCGAAGGTAATCTATCTTTGAGGGGAAGTCCGTACTGGATGGCTCCAGAGGTATATTATATATTATTACACTGCACTATCCTGTGATGTCTCGTGCAATTCTTATTAACACTTTTCTCATTCAGCTTTTGCAGGCTGTGATGCAAAAGGATAACAGCCCTGATCTTGCTTTTGCTATTGATATTTGGAGTCTGGGTTGTACCATCATTGAAATGTTCACAGGGAAGCCTCCTTGGAGTGAATATGAAGGAGTAAGCACCTGAAGAAAATTTTACTTTGCCTCTTTCCAACTTTGTGATTCTCAGGCTACTTCAATACCATACTGATATAGTATTAGTATAAGATTTCTCATTGGTAACAGAATCCTAATGGTTTCCAAAACTACTTATTCAAAGATGGATGGTTTCATATCGCTTTATATGAGAATATGGGATTCTGAAATTTGGTAACGGATGATAAGAGCTAAGGCATCTCTGAGCCAACTTTTTTCTGTTTTCAGCTTATGGATTTGGTATATATACGGGTACTTTATTTTTTAGCTTGTTAAATAAATTTTTTTCTAATTATACAGGCTGCAGCTCTGTTTAAGGTTATGAAGGAAACCCCTCCTATTCCTGAAACATTGTCGCCCGAGGGTAAAGATTTCTTGAGGTGCTGCTTTATAAGAAATCCAGCAGAGCGGCCAGCAGCTGCAGTTTTACTAGAACATCGATTTTTGAAAAACTCTCAACAGCCTGATGTTTCATCTCCCACTCAGTTGTATAATGGAACAGGCTTCATGGTGAATACAGCTGTGCCATTTTATATTTGCCGAGCCATTTTATTTTTTTGTTATTAAAATTTTCTTTTGTTGGCAGGACAAACCACGTAGTCCCATTAAACAATTTGATAATAAACATGATCAGTTGTCAATCTCCTGTGCCAAAATTGCCAAGGTTAAAGCAGCTGACAGGCGTGGATTTCTCATTTCTTCGTTGGAAATTCTTCCTGCATCCTTGGACTAATAACGTAATCCTGTTTTTAACACGCGATGATCATTGCCCAATTTCTCTGCGCCATGCTTTTTCTTTGCTGAAGTGGGAATCATCTCACAATAATCACATATCAGTGGTATCACGGAACTTTTTTTCTTCCCGCCACAGCACACCTGGTCTGTGACTTCAAAAGGAAAAAAAAATTATCTTTTCAATTGGTCGAGCTGGAGGAAATTTTGATTATTTATGCCAATGACAGGGGCCCACATTGTAGTACTATAGTTTAAGAGACGCTCATGCAGTGACTTGCAGCGGTTGCCGTCATAGGTTCTCTTTTGCTTAGTTTATCAATGTTAAAAGTCAAGAGCTTCTTCTTTCTGTAAATTAAGCTGCTCGAGAATACGGTAGCAGTTCTAGAAAATAATAATATCATCATACTAACTTAGAGTGATGAAGCAATTAACCTCAAAGGTTCATATTTCTTCCTCTATCTATATTAGGATGAAGTCAAATTTATGTAGACTTAGTGTTCATCCCTCTCTGTTTCATGAGGATTCTAATTTGGTTGCTTATAGTAGACATGTCAATCCACTCCAGAAATGTTGTAATTAGAATAAAGACTCTCTCTAAATCTTCAGTTTTGGATTGTAAAAAGTTGTACTTTCAATGGAGCTGCCACATGTTAATGTCCATAGGACTTAAGAATAAATATTGTTGATACCTTCTAGAGTTGTATCTGATGCCCTCTTTCCTGCTAACTCTGCTGAAGAAGATTATCCATAATAGAGGTGGATATAGATTGGATTTAATCGAATGTTTAAGAAAAAAAAAAACTAATTTAGATTTTTATAAATCTAATTTTAATAATTAGATTAAATTTTAAATTCAAATTTATATTTTCTAAGAATATAGATTTAAAAACTGTTATATATAAAACTGTTGTATATTTTCTAAGAATGTCTGTAAATTAAATATCTATTAGAACTATATTCTATTACTGTGTAATTAATCAATAATTTGAAAAACAAACCATTTTTTAACCTTTAGTACATATTTTGTGTAGGATTACATGCAACATATGTTATGTTTTTGATATAAGTGCACACCACTTCCTATGAAAACAAATTATGTGTTATTTAAAAGTATATCATTTGAAGATTTAAAAAAGATAACAATTATTATGTTTATTATATTTTAGTAAAAATATAAATAAATAAGGATAACTATGTTTCTTTTCCACGATTTTGATTTTAATCTTTTTTTAACATTTGGTCTAGTTAAGTTCATGTCCTTTTAAATTTGATGAAATAAGTCATTAACGTTAATTCAGGTTATTCTTTTGGTCCTTCATAAACACGTAACATATTAATTAATTTAAAAAATTAAATTAAATTTTCAATTCATCTTCTTCTTCTCTTTCCGTTTTCACCTTTGTTTCATTCAGATTTTCCTTTCCCCTTCTTCTCTTTCTCTTCCAAGCCCTAGACTAGGAACACCATAGCAATAGCAGGACTCGGCGTGGTGGCTCCGCCATCGAGGAGGCGAGACCGTAGGTGATGCAGGATATACGTTAGTTTTCAGTTGTAACTGAACTGATATATATATTCCTAATAATTCAACTAAGATACCTGTTCTGTGTCCATCTAATTCGTGGATTCCGTATCAAACGCTTTTTCGAGAAATGGAAGAAGCTCTCAGTACGCGCATGGAAGAAATATTCATGGAGATTGGTACTACATTGCAGTGCAAGATAGAGGACATGTTTCGACGTCACTAACATTCTTCTTTCTCGGGTTCTGGTTCTTTTTCTCGTCCATTTGGATTTTCACTGCTTCAATGGCGATGATGTCAAGAACTGGATCATTCAATGTTGAAAAGTACAAATTACGATTGGTCGTGGTCCATTTTGAAGGCAAAGTTCTCCAGTGGAACAATGCGTATGTGAAAAATGTAGGTCTCCATAAATTGCCTTCATGGAATGACTACACTCAAATCTTGATTGAAAGATTTGGTAAAGTTTGCGAGGTTCCAATGGCAGAATTGATGAGGCTGCGACAGAAAGGTAATCTTATCGATTAGCATACTGAATTTGATGTTATTGTTTCAAGAATTGACTTCTCCGACAACCATTAATTGAGTTGTTTTCTTGTTAATATGTAAACGGATATTCAAATGATGGTGAGAATATTCCAACCCACCTCTGTTATGAAAGCTTTTTCTTTAGTCAAGAATGCTAATAGCATGCACGCCAAACCATTCTCCAAAAACTTCAAATTCAATCCTGTCGCAAAGTCACCGCTCTTAACAACCCCTTCCACATCTTTGGAACCCATAAAACCTAAGACACAAACCATTAAACAGTTAACCCCTACCTATACGAGTTAAAGGATAGCTAAAGGTCTCTGTTATTTTTGTGATGAAACTTTTACCCATGCCCATAGCCAAACCCACAAGAAACTTCAAATCCATGTTATGGAAATAACTGAGAATTTTGACTCGGATGAAGACTCACGATCTAGTGCACAGCCTCCTGATGAAACCATTTCGGAACCCTTGATTTTGGTAAGTGCTTTGACGGAAGTAGCCAAGTTTCGGACAATATAAGTCACTGGTCATGTAAGAAAGAAGCCACTGCGCATCCTCATTGATAGTGATAGTATCCAAAATTTCTTGGATATTAATGTAGTCAAGAAGTTAGGGTGCAAGATTGAAGAGACGGATCCTATTAGTGTCACTACGGCGGATAGGGAAAAAATGTAGATTAATACTAGGCTTAAATGCTTATTTGGTCCCCATATTAGGAGGGAATTTTCAGTTAAGTACCCAGTTTTAAAAATGTATACATTGAGTTTCCATGTTTTACAATTTGTATCAATTTCATCCTAGTCGTTTAACGGTGTTAAAATAGATAACGTTAAATTGACTGTACATGTGAGGTGTGCAAAAAAATGGAGACGTGGCATTTAATTGACCTAGAATCCGTTAACATGGCAGCCAACTGCGACGTTCCATTGAACGGGAAATGCTCCTCGCTCTCCCTCCTCAAGAACGACAACCTCGTGTTGTCTGATGCCACCGGACAACGTTTGAGACACCAAGACTTTGTTGGAGAAGCCCTTCGAGTTGCATTTGTACCACACCGAGAATAGACCAATAGAAGCTTTGTTTTGTGGGAAAGCTTTAATTTTCCAACTGATACACTCCTCCCTTTTCATCACCCAAGGACATCACCCAACTTCTTCTTCCATGTCTTTTTGTTTGTCTTTCTCAATTTTTTTTTAATTCAGTGATCTCTACGGGACTTAAAGTTCGTGCAGTGTTGGGAATTTCGGGAAGTAATGAGGGATTTTTAGATTGTTGCAAGTGGTGTGGTAAGGTTCTCTTTATGGTGGTTCAAACGTAGGGTTTTGATTTGTCATTCAATTTGTTGAATTGAATTTGGTTTTGGAGTGTTTTGTCCCTTTAGGGTTCTGGGTGATAGGGGCAGTTGAGATTTGACTGTGCGTGCATTGTGTGAATTTTGTGGCGAGTGAAATTTGGGCTTAAGGTAACGATGTTTGGGTTGAAAGTTGCTTCTTTCTTTGGGAGCTTAATGTTGTCGGGATGTTCTGTGGTGAGTTTGGTTGTTGTGATTGGTAGAGGTTGAGATTGTTGATTTGGGGTTGAATGATATGGGGAAGGGGAGGGGGAGCAGTAGTGCTGTGGCGATTTCGGTTGCGAGCAGCGGCGACGAGGGCGGCAACCCTCTCCAACGAGAATTTTTCGTGTTTGCCGGCAACGAAGATGGTGAAGTTCGCTTGGGCAACCTGCAAAATGAAGATGGGAGATGGGAGACAACCTTGAAGATGGGAGATAGCCTTGAAGACGAAAACCTTTTTTTATTTTTACTGTTGCCTCCCTTGCGTAGAGGAAGATAGGAGACAACATTGAAGTGGTGGCTGCCACATGAACTACACGTGACCATTTCTCGCCCACTTCACACATGTACAGTCAGTTTAACATTTTCTATTTTAACACCGTTAAATGAATAGGATGAAATTGATACAAATTGCAAAACATAAGGACTCAATGTATACATTTTTAAAATCGGGTAATCAACTGAAAATTTCCTCCTAACATAGGGACCAAATAAGCATTTAAGCCTTAATACTATGGTCAAAGGGTTTTCTTGGCTTATACAAAATACTACATTCACTTAAGATATCCTATTGTTACCCTTAGGCTTTTGTGATATGGTTCTTAGGATAGAATGGTTGCTTACATTAGGGGATGTCACATGGAACTTCAACAAGCTAACCATGGAGTTCATTGCTTAAGGAAGAAGACATGTTTTGCGAGGCAATTCTTCTACAAAAGTTAAAAATATTCGTAAACAATATATACATAAGACTTTGGTTGCAGGAGTTCACATTTGTATGTTGCAAATATGTGAATCTAAAGAAGGATTATTATTGCATTCCCTGTCCACTTATGCTACATCTATAGCAATTCCCAACAATATTGATAAGTTGCTACTTCAATACGAATATTTGTTTGCAATCCCCACTAGCCACCTCGAAGGTCATATCATGATCACATTATTCCCTTGATGCAAGGAACTAACCCTGTGAATAAAAACCTTAATGGTATTCTAAACAATAGGATATAATAGATGAATTGGTACAAGATTACTTAAAGAGTGGTGTTATCCAAAACAACAGTAGTCCTTACAACAATTGGATGGTGTTAATTGGTAAAAAAAAATGGAAGCTATTATAGGGACCTTAACAAGAGTACAGTAAAGAATAAGTTCCATATAACTTTGGATGATGATCTATTGGATGAGCCACATAACTTTATTTGTATTTTCCAAAATTGATTTACGATTTACAAGTTCCTGCTGGGTTTTCTTATTGACATTCTGATTTACAAGAAGGACATGGAGGATCACTTGCATCATTTACACACAATCTTATCTACCATGCAAGTGAATGCCTTGGTAGCCAAGAAATCTAAGTGCTACTATGGAGTTACTCAAGTGGAGTCCTCAGGACATTTTATCACAGGAGAATGAGTCTCTACTAACCTGTTAAGGTGGAAGTAATGAGAAATTGACAACTTCAGCAGTTTTTTGGGTTTGGCGGGGTATTATAGAAGTTTTTTACAAAGATATAGCACCATAGCCAAGCCACTAAATGATATGTTAAAGAAAGGCAGTTTTTCTAGATCAAATGAAGCTAAATTGGCATTTTAGTGTCTTAAGGATCAGTTAAGCCAAATGCTTGTATTGGCTTTACCTGATTTTACAAAGACTTTTGTTGATGGAAATCCATTTAGGGAACTAAATAGATATCTATTCAAGGAGCGTCAAATTAAGCTAAGGCTAGGAGAGTGAAAATAGAAGAAGGATTTTCAAGCTTATTCTTACTTTTCTTTAAGCCTTAAAAGACATTGGACCTCTCATGGTCAAGAAGATGGAAGAGGAAAATAGGACTTCAAGTTTCTACTCTTTTATCTTGAATCTCTTTGTAAATATGTAAAGTAGTTTCTTTAGGCCTTGTATTTGTCCAAAACATTTTGTTTAGCTTTGTTTAGAAGCATTAGTAGTTTTTGGAGTAAACTAGTGCCCCATAGGACATGACGTAGAGGATTGGTGCGCCTAAATGGGTCTTGGAACATGTCAACATTAAGGAAGGCTCCTAGACATTGAACTTGAACGGTAGTTAAAGGTGAAAGCTCCCATTTCTCCCCCTTACCATAGGAAGCTTCTAGTTCCTTTTTTAGTTCATTAAATGCTAGCCTACTCCTTCACTTATAAAAGGAGAGACAACCTTGTGTAATTCTTTAGAACTTAGTTGAATGTAAATTTACTTTGCTAAAATTGCAAGTCTTCTCTTCCTTAGTTCTCACCTTATGAAATGTCTTCCTTTAAACTTCTTCATACATTTTCCTTCATAGTTGGCCTCGCCTTCTAAAAGGACATCTACTAAGATCATACCGCACCAACATCTTCACCTTTTCATCTTTATTTGTGTTAGATATATTATCTTTATTTTATATTTATATTTTAGCTTTATCTTTTATCTTTTAGTTTGTTATTATTTCTTATTTGTATTTTGGACTTAGCCCATATTTCTTCTATTATAAATAGAGAACCCTATGTGTGTATTTAACACAAGGGAGATTAATCCGAAATATAGCTTTTCACTATATTCAACATGGTATCTAGGGATGGCAAAAAATCTGCGAGCACGGGTATCTGCGGGTAAAACCCGCGGCGGGTAGTTACTACCCGCGGGTAAAGGGTAGCGTGTATTTTAATACCCGCTTCTAAACGGGTCGGGTACGGGTAGTATACTACCTGACCCACGGGTACCCGCTACCCGCAAAAAATAAATAAAAATAATGATTTATATATTTTTTAATTAAACTTAATAAAAAATAAAACAAAATTATATTTTATTAGATTAAAATTAATTAAAATTAAATTTTAATTTATATTTAATTTAATTTATATTATATATTTTTTTTTTATAATTTCATTTAAATTTTATTTTAAAAAATATAAACTATATTTTCTTTTTTATTTTTTGCGGATATCCGCGGGAACCCGCGGGTATCCGCAGATTTTTAAAATACCCGCGGGTATTTTTTAAGCGGGTACCCAACGGGTAGCGGGTCGGGTGGCGGGTACATTTTTATTCGGTGGGTCGGGTTGCGGATAGGCACTATTTGTGCCCGACTGATAAGGACATATTTTACCATGATTTCAGTATTGGATTGAGAAAAAATGTCAACTCTTTCTTAACTTTGCACCTTCTTTATGCCTCAATTTGTTAAGTTTGTAAGTAGCTACACCTTAAGTTGAATTAATTTAAATTTCATCACTAATCCCCACTTTTTGGTTGTTAGATCACATACATGAAGCTTGTTGGCCGATTCGAGGAATGGAAGAATCACAAAGTTTGAATGAATATAAAAGAGAAAATTTTGAGTAAAGATAATTGTTGCAGCTGGGGTACAACTGAGGTGCAGTTGAGCCCCATTCTTCTCTGGAGTGCTGTAGTTGGGGTGCAGCTGGGGTACAGCTGAGCGCCCTGCTCTCTGGAAGGCTGCAGCTGGGGTATAGCTGAGCGCCCAACTCTCTGGAAGTTTGCAGCTGGGGTGCAGCTGGGGTACAGCTGAGCGGTGGCAATGCTGATGTGGAAAAATTGGGTCTTTTTAGACCTAATATACGAGGGGCTTTGCATCTTTTGGCACCCAGACTCGTTTTCTCTCATTGGGAGCTCTTGGAGGCAAGCTTGGAGCTGTGGGAACAGTCCATCTTCACCCTTGGGTCTTCTTCTTTCTTCCATTTCCACTATTGTTGTAAGCTTGAGCTCTCCATTCATGGAGAGCTAGTTCCATTATTGTTGGGGGATTGATGTAGCCACTAAACTCTTATGTAAATCATTTTGATTTGAATGAATATATGTCTCTTTCATTGATTGTTAGTGTTTGATTTCTTCTCTTAATGCTTGTTGTGAAATTGCTACTCATGACTTGATTTTAGGATTGCTTAATATTGGGAAATGTTGGGTAAACCCGGATTTGGGTTAAACACCTAAAGGAAATAGTATCTAGGGATAGAACTAGGACCTTTGGTTGTCTTAAAATATCATTTCTTAATGCGGAACTAATCGTTAGGTTTTCCAAGGGATTGGAGTCTAATGAGGAAGTCTANNCTCTNTCTACCAANGGATTGGGGTTTGAGTAAACTAGTAGATTGACATTGACATATTAATGAAGAGGAAGTGATTTTCTATACATAAGAGTGAAGTAGGTGAAATCATACCCTCAACAATATCATTCCATATCATCTCTAATCTTACCATTTCCAAGTGTTTGAGTGCTTAAGATCACTTTTATCATTTATGTTTTATAGTTACTTTAATTGAACCAAAACTCAATTTATGGAAGCATTCTTTAGTCTAGGTTAGTTAGAAATTATACGATTGTCTAGTGCAACGAGTCTCTTGGGAAACGATATCTGGTCTTACCGGTTTTATTACTTGAAACAATTTGGTACACTTGCCAAAGTCTCAACACCGACCCGACCCGTTGTCATCCCTAATGGTATCAGAGCCTAAGGTTCCTCTGAGGTAAAAGTTTTTTGTGCCTCTACCACTACGTCTGTCACTGCTGGCGGCGGGGCCATCTACCGCTACCGGCGGCGCCATCGTTTACCGTTGTTGTCTATTGTTGCCATTACCGGAGTTTAAGTTTCGACCGACGATCACATAATTTTGATCGTCTGGGCTAGGGATGACAACGGGTCGGGTCGGGCACGATAGTGTCTACTCGCAACCTGACCCGACGGATAAAATTGTATCCGCAACCTGACCCGAAACTCGCGCGGATATCCGCATAAAAAAATATTTAAAAAATATCCGCGGATATTTAAAAAAAATTTTTAACCCGCGGATATCCGTTGGATACCCGTTTCAACCCGCGAATATTTAAAAAAAATATTTTATAAGTTTTTAAATGAAATTCAAATTAAATTGCAAAAAAAATGCAAATAATATTTAAAACATATCCAAATAAAGTCAATGAGATAAGTAAATAAAAATTAAAACATAAATTGAAATTGATACAAATAAATAGTAAAAAACATACATCCAAATACAAGTAATTTTATAAATAACTGTTCTAAAAATAACATTCCAAGTTTTATGTTTCTTCTCCCATATCTTCATTTTNACCACTTAATTCCTNAAACAAATAAATAAAAATAAAGTCATCAACCAATNACAAAGTGACATCATTAATAAAATTATATTAAAATATCANAATCAAAACTACTAACATCATCATCAATTATCTCCTCTATTATTGTATTAAGCTTCATGTTATCCACTTTCAATTTTGAATAACCTGAAAAAGGAAAACAAATTCATTTGTCATAACTAATCATTTAAATGAATATACAGGAACATCATTTTGATTTGAATCTCCTGTATTAGGTTCTATAAATTGTCCTTGTTGGCCATCATCTATAGGAGAAAATGTTTCTTGGGTAGACATCCTCAAAATAAGTAGTTAAATGAGAATAATCCAAAGTGAAATTGGAGAGGTGCACACGGGATGGGCTGGATTGTAAAGAAGAAGAGTCAATTATTAAGATTGATAAAGATGCATACAATTAACTCACTTCATATCTTTAACCAATATGTATCACTCGATATGGAAAGTAATCTTAACAATGTAGTATTTATAAAAAAGGAAGACAGCGAAGCAAAGAAAAAAAAACACATGAGCTACATAAAGAAAGACACATAAGAAACATGTGCCATGTGCTAAACTATCCAAAAGTTTGTGTTACTGAACTTTGCATATTTATCTCTTCCCTTTCTTATTGTGTGTATGTTTATATCACTTAGATATGATAGATAAAGTTGAGCAAATAATGGCCACGGTTCACAATTCTCTAAGACCGTAAACCAATTTATTGTAAAATGGATAACCTTACTTAAGCTCAACACTGAAGAAACTATAAAGTTCTCTTTCTTCTAAATTAGTGTCCTCTTAGTTACTTTATATCCACTCAATTGTAGTGTAATTTTTAACTTACAATTCCAAGATTTTGCGGCAAGCTGCATATTCAACTGTCATGTTAACCTATTCAAATAGTTAGTATGAGAAAACATGTCTCCCTTAGAAATGATTGTTCACTACAAGTTCAGTCTACCTACCCTGAACCACAAAACGGAAAATGGACAAGGATCTGTTAACCTCTTTTTCTGCAATGAAGCATTAATTATTATAAACTTGTATCAGTATAATATGATAACTTATATCAGTATAATATGATAACTTGTATCAGTATAACTTGTATCTGAATTGTTATAAACTTGATTGTCAATTTTCGTATTTGCTTCATGTATTCTCCTAAACGTCTCAGTCTCTATCTTTCAACTTTGCTTAAATTTTCTGCTTTTCAAATGGAGAACAAGGACTTTTACAATGAATTCTAAAAACTTGATGTTAAAGTATTGACTGATCTAACCATTCAAACTAATATAATGAAAGTAACAAAATGTTTGGCACCAGGCTATGTATACACATGAAAAACTGTCATTCAAATCCTACTTTGTCTTCGGTTGAGGCTAGACTTGGGGCCTAACGTATATTATGATATTTATGAATGCATTTAATTCCTCCTATTATATAGTCCAAAGAAAAAAAAATATTGATACAACAAGGACAAATGGTAGTTAAAACTGAAAAACCATGTTGATATGATCTTTTGCTCAGTTGATGCTCTTTGTTTTGGTCATATTGATTATGAACAAATGTGACATGGATAATAAACATAAAATCAATGGCAGCGAGAAAATTATTTTCAAGCATTTATTATGGTTTTATCCAAGCTAATAATATATGATAATAAACGTGACATGGATAATAAACTATGATTACAATCTAATAATATATGATATAATAATATCAAACATTTATTATGGTTTTATCCAAGCTTTTTGCAAGTGAAAGATACTGCAACTAGTTTCACCACATAACAGAAATAGATAAATGTAATAGAAGCGTCAGATAAAATGGGGGTAAAAACAGCTTTTCAAAAGAGCTTTTGCACCAATTAATGACTACACTATTAAAGAAATTTTCTTCCATTCCAGCCAAAATTTGATGCTATTTAATCCTATCTTTAAATTGAGTCTTTGTGGAAGCACATGAATTCATTTTCTCGTTCTTAAAAGACAGAATCAAAATAAAAGCTTTGCACATCATAATAATCACAAAACAAAAAAGTTTAACTCCTCCTACCTCTTGCTCTTACAACACGCCGACGACGATGAGATGGAGCGTGACGGCGAGGCAGCGAAGTGGTTGCGCGAGAAGCAGGGGACGACGCAGCGCGGGGCAATGTGAGGCTGAATCTTGTGCGAAAACAGTCTGGGACACACCAAATCACCCCACACACTTGCTTTCAAGTTCAAGAACTCAAGAAATCAACAAAAATGAAGCACATTTTGATTAGAAAAATCTGCAGTACCGAACCCTAAAAAGCCCGAAAGAGGTAATGGGAAGAAATTTGCAATACCTTGGTGCACGTTAGAGAGTATGCAACGATTTCTCTAGTTTGTAAATCTAAACTGTTGGTGACACAGACAAATCTCAATCTAGTTGTAAATCCAATCTTTGATTGTGGCACAAAGGGGAGGGCATAGCACGAGCACGCACGAGCACCACAAATTGTTGACAGCTAAAAAAGTAAACAAGCAAAATGGAAAACAAATAAAACCTCATTTAACTCTAAGGGTAAAAATGTAATTTCAATTTTTTTAGCGGGTACGGATAGTGTAGTACCCGAACCCTACCCGATTATAAGTGGGTATTAAAATATTCGCTACCCGCGGGTTGCGGGTAATAAATATCCGCGGATATCAACTATCCGTTGCGGATTTTATCTGCGGATATCCGCGAGCGCTGATTTTTTTGCCATTCCTAGTCTGGGCCAAGTGATTACCATGCCATTAACGACGCCTTCATCAGAGTTTCTTTTAAAGTTATGGATTTGCTCCCTTTTTAGTTGTGCATTGTGGCATGTTTGGTAGTTATTCAGACCATCGATGTTGCTTTTTTCCTTTTTCAGGTGTCTTTACTAAAGAATTTTTTATTTTTATAGTTTCTCTATTCTGTTCATCCATGGCTTTTTCCTCCGTTGTCTCTTTTATCCTCTCTTTTATCACCATTGCGTTTAACCTGTCCATATATGTTTTTTTTTTCCAATGAAAGGATGGTTTTGTTAGTTTATTTATAGCCGTGGTGGCTCTCCAACAATTACCTCTTTATCCATTGATGGCATTCCTCAAGGGCGATTTGCAAGAAGAGATTACGGAGCAACCACCCAAATTTGTTGCTCAGGGGAAGTCTTTTGAGTTGGTATTTTGTCTTCTATGTCGTCTTGCAAATCATTAGCAATTTGGTGTCTCTCGAGTGCAGAAGAAGATATTTTCACTAAGTTTTTATGGATTATTTTAGTAACAAGCTTGGTACATTTGTATGCACCAGCTTGAGGGGGAATGTTAGATATATTATCTTTATTTTATATTTATCTTTTATTTTTTAGTTAGTTTGTTATTATTTCTTATTTGTATTTTGGGCTTAGCCCATATTTCTTCTATTATAAATAGAGAACCCTATGTGTGTATTTAACACAAGGGAGATTAATCCCAAATATAGTTTTTCACTATATTCAACAATTTGCTTCCACTACTATCAAATTTCATATGGAGTTCACCCTTTGAAGAAGCATCATCAACCCACTTGGAAGATAATCTTATGTTCAAGGAGCATCCTCAAAGTAGTCTCCATCATTTGTGGTGGAGGTGGATGCTTTGGGCGTCAGGGTAATAGTTGTTCTTATGCAAGATCATCATCCTATAACTTTTATAAGTAGAAGCTTGAATGTTCAGTTGCAATCTTTATCAACTTATGAGAAGGAATTACTAGTTGTGGTGTATGTAGTACAAAAGTGGATGTAGTATTTGTTACCTAAGCAGTTTATAATCAAAACTAATCACAGAAGACACAAGTATATTCTAGACTAGAGACTTTCCACAACTTTCCAACAAAAATGGCCTTAAAACTCATGTTCTATTTGTTGTGTGAGGAGAAGAAAGATTGTGATCTCATTGAGGAAGAAGATAAATATGTTTGTTGTGTAATGGATATTTTCGTTAAAATAAACCAGATTTATGCATGAG
The DNA here is from genome assembly GCF_000741045.1 of Vigna radiata var. radiata. Taxonomy (NCBI): domain Eukaryota; kingdom Viridiplantae; phylum Streptophyta; class Magnoliopsida; order Fabales; family Fabaceae; genus Vigna; species Vigna radiata. The sequence continues at coordinate 27,175,055 of NC_028357.1, forward strand.
AAATGGAAGGGTGAAGATGAAGGTTTTATGTGTAGATCATGAATGAAAGGTGGTGATGCTAGAAATGGAGAACATGGAAAGTTGGGATATGTGCCTCGCTTGAGAAAGAAGAAGAATTGTAAATTTAATTTAATTATTTAAATTAATTAATTTGTTACATGTCTCAAATGATGTTGATTATCGTTTACCACATGAAAGAAAACATTAACATCATTAGTTGTGAGGACTGATTATATGAACGTTGAAAAGATAGGGACTTAACCAAATTTTGAAAAGGCAAATAAAACCAAAATTGCCTAATAGTTAAAGGACTAAAAAATTATTAACCATACATAAATAAAAGAATAAAAGTTTTTGTTTGTCCAGACTCACTACATAAAATTTAAGTTAATAGAAATATTAGTCATAACTCAATGGTTGTCTATTAATTACATCAACATGATAAAAATTATTTCTTTAACCACCAAACTCCAAAAATTTGTTTTTACATTCAAAATAAAGATAACCAAATCGAGAATGCAATAAAAGAATAAACTTAATTGTGTAAGTACGAAAAATGTTATGCACAAAACAAACAACAAAGATCAAAGTTGTCAACAACCTTAATTATATGAATTTTATGCAAAAAAAAAAAATGCTCAAACTAAAGACTTCCACTCAACGATCGGTCTAGTCAAAGTAAATAATCATATGTGTAGGACTCATTGTTAAAATATCAATGCAATCTAACAGTTAACGAAGTAGAAGTATTAATTTTACTGAGATAGTGTTGAGATAGAAGTAAGGTGACATCTAACGCCCTCAAAATTGTGAAAGGGATTTACTTTACCCATAACCCTCTAAATTATAATTCCATTGGTCAAATTGGAAAATTACGGTTCGAGAAATGTATGTTAAATCTCATGTCGATCCAACGGTTAACTAAGTGGAAAAATAGATTTTACCGAGACAATATGATTGAATTTTCTCTAAACATAGTGAAACTAATTTCTTTAAATCCAAACATGTAATTAACTATCTTTACGCTCAGTGAAGACATATGTTTTAGGGACTGCATATAGAAATTTAAGCCTAATATAATTGTTGACAAAGTAAGATTTAAAGATTTACAGAGATAACACAAAATCAGAGATATGGTAGCATTCAACTCCCTTAAAGTACGAAACTAATTTATATAAATATGAAAGTTTAATTAAAAATCCCTACGTTCATAATGAAGATGTATGTGTTAGGAACTATATATCAAACTTTTAGCTTGATCTATCAGTTGACCAAATGAAATTGAGATATAACCAAAACAACTCAAAAAACAGAAAAATAAGAAAAATTATAAACAAGAAAACCACAATCAAACAAATTCATACTTCATAAGCAAAAGCAACATATTCATCAAATAATCATGTCATCAAAGTAAACTTATAACTTGAAGCAAGATAGGTAATTATCACAATTCAAATAATTCCCTTACATCAACACAACTTGTTTGAATATAAACTTTATCGCTCAATAATTTAGTTACTTGTAACTAAAAATTCTTTTTGAACTATTGATTGATGCAAAATACTCTTAATTTCTGAAATGGATGAAAATAGAGAAAGAAATTTAGAAAAAGAAGGAAGTATGGGAGGATTGCATATGGAAGGGTGGAGAATGAAAAATAGTAACGAGAAGATGTCAATTTTCTCCTCTGACCATCTACTATTCTTTAAATTTCATTATATCATTTTCCTTTCTTTATTTTGTTTTTCTAGTCTATTTTCATTTCTTTTTTCATCCTTGATCAAAATAAAACCTTAAAACTAAAAATTTTAAAACAAGTTACGAAGTATGTCATGACTAATTATATTATGTACTCGTTGTCTAGAATAATATAAAATGAAATATTAAATAGTGTATTGTATGACCATCTGGTCCATGAAGTGAACCGCATAATCTACTTCCCCACACAAGTTCCCTTTGTGACCATATGGCTAAGAGACGTTTGTGACTAATCAAAAACTGGTTTCAAAATCTATAAATATAAGTAAGAAATAAGGAAATAGGTTATTGCATTTAATACAACATTAATACTTCAATTATTGAATCTTTATTAACTTTGACATTGAAGTACCTTCTACAGGTAACCTTCCAACTTATCGAATGACTTTACTGAACGACAACTGGAAAACTTGGAGTTGGACATTATTCCCATATCGTTGACCTTAACCCCCATATCCAAAATATTTTAGCGCCCACCTTCGGGTTGAGAATTCAACACAACGATCTTATGGTGACCACCAGGAACATAAGCAACATCACACCTAAGAAATCAGACAATTAGTAAGATGTGATGGATTATCAAAGAAATGCAAAAGCAAATGTAGGAGAAGTAAAGGAGGCACGAGGAGTAGATTGTACCTCTGAGGCTCAAGAATGCGACCATCCGTAAGGAGTAGACCGCTTAATAGTTGATGCCCGACTCACTGAGCCAACTTGCCCTTACGAGCCGAGGGAGAACCCGTGCAAAACTACTTAAGAAAGTAGTTCTAGAGAAAGCAAAGACAACCTCTCGGTCCACACGATGAACATGACTGGCTTGTTACCCTTCACCTCAATCAGCATGGAGACACTTATGCCCAAAACGATGGATCTCACCTACCTTTAAGAAGTGTGATAGGTCAACTAACCCTAAAGAGCATTTGAGGATGTTCATGAACCAAATGACCTTCTACATTGTGAGTGATCTAATGTTGTGTAGAGCCTTCTCTTTGCCCCTTAAAGGAGAAGCTTTAACATGGTTCAATTCGTTGTCGGACAATTTTGTCTATAGTTTTACAATTGTCTGCTCGCTTTTTGACAAGTAGTTTACAATAAGCCAATCATAGCACCTGACAATCTTTGTGTTGATAAACCTTGAAAAGAGAAGGATGAGCCCCTTCGGACCTTCATGGGCCACTATGGTAAGCTTTGCAGTAAATTAAAGACCTCAACTAGGAGTTTGCATTGCAGCATGTGGTGAAGACCTTAAGGCCGGGGCCATTCACAGATAGTTTGTATATGCAGCCAACTAAGACAATGGAGGGGCTGAGGGAGAAGTTGTAGAATACATGAGAGTAGAAGACATACGTGAGTTCGGCAAGAAGCAGTAGAAGGTGGCAACGAGTGATAAGAAAGAAGGAAAGAAACCGAATAGTGGAAATGATAAGAGGAGTAGTTCACATATGAAGGACCTCCCTCGAGGATCACATTTCCACCAATATACTCCTCTCAATGAATCCAAAGCCAAGATCTTGGAAGAGTCGCTCTCTATTGACCTCCTTTCATTAGCGAAAAAGAAGTCTCGGTAAGAAACACTATCGGTATCACCAGAACATGGGACACATAACGAAAAAGTGTACAACTCTTTGTGACAAGTTTGAAGAGTTGATATGCGTGGGTCATCTCCAGAATTACATCAAGATTGAGTGGTTGGATAGGAGTCCCCCTCCTAGAAGAAGTCCCAAGAGGCGAAATCGATTTAAACACTCCTTAAAGGGTCGAATGGCTTCAGGACTCTCGACGCCAAAGCAGGAGCAGAAGTAGAAGTCAGGACTGTCCATTACGTTGACTTGCCAATACAATATCAAGAGGATTCGCAAGCGGCAAATCTTCATCGTCAGCCCGAAAAACACCATATTCAGACCATAAAAACTGTCCACCGGTAGATAGAACTCTCAAGTCTATGCCACTCATTCATGAATGAAGACTTCTAGGCTCCCGATCCCGAGCAGGATTATCCTATGGTGATAACAGCGAAAATAACGTGTTATGAGATCAATAAGGTGTTGATCGATCAAGGAAGCTCGATCAACATCTTATACTATGAGACATTCCTTAAAGTGAATTTGTTAGAAAACCTCATTGCACCTTACAATGAACACTTGTGGGTATGTAGACCTGAGGACGAGGCTCGAAGCTTGGCGAGACGGTAAGGAGTTGTGAGTGAGATACCTCTTAGTGGAGGCTAACACTTTCTACAACTTGTTCACCGAGCGACCATGCCTAAACGCGATCAATGTTACAATCTCCACATCGCATTTTGTTATGAAGTTCTTTTTTGATAAATTGGGCAATTTGCATAATTCATATACTTTTCTTTAAATTTCATGGTAATATTTTCTTTTCTTTATTTTTTTTAATCCATTTTCCTTTCTTTATTTGTTTTTTCATCCCTGATCAAAATAAAACTCTAAAACTAGAAATTTAAAAATAAGTTACCAAGTATGTCTTGATTAATCATATTATGTAATTGTTATCAAGAATAATCTAAAATGAAATATTAATAATTGTATCATATGACTGTCTGGTCGATGATATGGACCGAACGATCTACTTTCTTACACAAGCTCCCTTTGTGAGTGTATAATTAAAAAACAAGACCAAACAATCAAACAAAAAAAAGATTAATGTTAATTCTGACTAGTTTAAGACAAAATGTAATTACTATTGATTAAATCATAATTAGGTTTTGAGTAATAAAAATCTATTCCAAAATTTATAAATATAAATAGAAGATAAAAGGATAAATAAATACATTTAATACAACGTCAATGAGATAATCTTTATATTAACTTTTAACATCTGCATGTAACCTTCCAAATTATCTAATGACAATTCAACAATTTAAAGTTAAACATTATTAAGATGAGTTTTACTCCGTATCCAAAACAATAATAATAACTTGTTTACAAAGATAATCCTTTCGAAGCCAGCAAACTCCATTGCATTCCTTTATGAGGAAATATAGACATGAGTTGCTAATGTCTTTTCAAATTTCATCAACATTTCCTTCAATCTAAGAATATGAATGTACACTTTTGGCATTTCTATATTAATTTACAATTGAACTAAACCAAATGCAAGACATTAGTTTTAAGAGAAGTAAAATATCAGTAATTAAAGTAGTGTATTTGCTGCTTTTCCTTATTGTTGCGCAGACAAACTGGAGAAGAAAAGGCGATCAGTGACACGTGGAATGGTTAACCGTATAAGTTTTGTCGTTCCCGGCACGAAAACAAAGGAGTTTGAAATTAAAAAGCGGGATTAGGGTTTTGTACTCAACTTCCCTACCGACTTCTTCATCTTCCTCTTTCCATTCTTTCATTTCTCTCCTCTTCACCTTCCCAAAATGGTGAACCCTAAATGCTTCTTGGACATTAGTATCGCTGGCGAGTTAGAGGGTAGAATCGTTATCGAACTTTTTCACGATGTGGTTCCCAAAACCGCGGAGAATTTCAGGGCCCTTTGCACTGGCGAAAAGGGCATAGGACCCAACACCAATGTCCCCCTTCACTATAAGGTCCTTTATTTTCTTCTTTAGACTTATTTTCTCGTTTATTATCGTTCCAATTCTGAAAGGTTATTCTTTTTCTGCTACTGTTAATGCAGGGAGTATGTTTTCACCGTGTGATCAAGGGGTTCATGATCCAAGGTGGCGACATCTCCGCTGGCGACGGCACCGGAGGGGAATCTATATACGGCCTGAAGTTCGAGGATGAAAACTTGGAGCTGAAGCACGAGAGGAAGGGAATGCTTTCCATGGCCAATGCGGGACCCAACACCAACGGTTCTCAGTTCTTCATCACCACCACACGCACCCCTCATTTGGACGGTAAACATGTCGTGTTCGGAAGAGTTGTTAAAGGAATGGGCGTTGTTCGCTCAGCAGAACACGTTGTTACTGGCGAAAACGACCGACCCACTCAGACTGTCGTAATCGAGGATTGTGGGGAAATTCCCGAAGGGCAAGATGATGGAGTTGTTAACTTCTTTAAGGATGGTGACACTTATCCGGATTGGCCCGCAGATCTTGATGTCAAACCTGATGAGCTTTCTTGGTGGATGAGTGCTGTGGATTCTATCAAGGCTCTGGGGAATGAGCAGTACAAGGTTAAAGCTTTTGTTTATCGTGTCTGTAATTGTTATGATATACGGTAGTAATGATTTGAGTGAAAAGTATATGCATTTGTATTTTAGTCTCCTATCAGATAATCCTGGATAAAGTAAATTATTGTTATCTTATCTCAGTTTGACATGTACGGTAAATTTGTAAACTTATCTTGAAAATCACAACTTTTATAATTGGATGACAGTAAATTTCTTTTATACTAATAATTCTTATATATCAAGCTAATGTTTTACTGTTACTTACCTGTTTCTCTCATAACAGAAGCAAGATTATAAGATGGCATTGAGAAAGTATCGCAAAGCGTTGCGCTATTTGGACGTGTGTTGGGAGAAGGACGACATTGACCAAGGTCAGTGTCTCTGCATTTTGGCTCTGGCAAGTGAAATATATTGGTACTTCTCTGCTTCATCCTTTCTATCTCTCACGTCTGTGCTCTTTCTTTTTACTATGCAGAGAACAGTGCTTCATTAAGGAAGACAAAATCTCAAATCTTTACCAATAGTTCTGTAAGTAACCAATACTGGTAAAACTAAAAAATATTATTTAATGTCAAGAACCAGCTCAGTAAAAATCTTAAGATATCTAGCTAGAGGCCCAGGAATGATTTATATCTCTAGCTTTTGCTTATTAATAGTTTTGGGGAATCATTAATGATGCATATTATCTTAGAACAGGCTGAGTGGTGATTTATTGTTAACTCGAGGATCAGGCTACTGCCTTGTGAATGCTTGTTTTATTAGTGTGTGCATGCGCTTTATATTAAACTTACTCTCAGGTTTTAAGGGTGGGTGATTTGAGAATGGAGATAATAGATATAACCATGAAAATGTATTTAAATTGTTACCTTAGGGGGTCCGGGTCTGCTAGAATCAACAAGAAGCCTTTCAACCCTCTTTATTTACTTTTCCAATGTGTGGCCTTCATAAAATATGTCATGTACTCGTACTCTTCAGTCACCTTAATACTAATGCTCTGTGTCCTGTTGTTTTATTTCTTAGGCTTGTAAATTGAAAATAGGTGATCTACAAGGAGCACTACTGGATTCAGACTTTGCAATGCATGATGGAGCTAATGCAAAAGCTCTGTTTCGAAAAGGCCAGGTTAGTTGACATCTACCAACGAAGATAATAGGCTGATGATGAAAGTTATTGATACGGACTAGTGAATTGTGCTCTGTAGAATGTTTTAATTTTACATTTTGCTTTTATGTTTGAGATAATCCTTCCCAATTATTGCAATTCGGTTTTGATTTTGGCTAATTTGGATTAGATCCATGCTATTAGGTGTCTGGACTGTGTTCACATTCTTATTATGTCTGCATATGTTAGTTGTTATACCTTTCACTACCTACTACGTAGGGGATAAATAATTGTTGAACTGTGCTAGGTGAATCATTGTGTCATGTTTCATATCTTGTAATTTGTTGTTCATGTTTTGCTTGCTTAATCTCAGGCGTATATGTTACTCAATGATCTGGATTCTGCTGTTGAAAGCTTCAAGAAAGCATTAGAGTTGGAGCCTAATGATGGTAGTTGTCTATTTAAATTTGTTGAGTGTTTATTTCATTCCTGCTTCAGCTCATGTCATGCCAGCTTTGTAAAAAATGGTTATCTTAAATCAATGGATTTGTTGTCGAGGAATGAACATCCTGGGTTCTTGATAACCTTGTTCGGACTAAGAAGAATTTTCTCATTTAGGACCTTATTTTATTCATACCAGGGTTGAAGTACTTGAGGATGAGATACAATACTAAAATGAGATCATGGTGTAGTTGGCTAGCAAACTACTATTTCCATTTCATTTTGTTTGTCTTTAGTAGCTTTCAGTTTTCAGTATTTTAAAAAAAATCATGTTTAAGCAAATAAATCTTCTGAATCACATGTTTTCTGCAATCACCTGAGTCTGAATTTGAAATCTCTTAAAAGGAAAGTAACAATATTTGTGAGAATGAAATTAATCTTTGCTTTAAAAAATAAGGATTTTCAATCTTATATATGAAACAAGTAAAAATATAGAGATCCTACTAATCATTAGACCATGAGTCTTTGTTTTTAAAGTTTACTGGTATTGTGAAGTTAGCCTATGGTATTTTTTAATTAAGCTTAATCTACTTGCCACTCTGTTTCTCAGGAGGGATTAAAAAGGAGTATGCCACTGCCAGGAAGAAGGTCAGGCATTTCACCTATTTATTTCTTCTATCATGATGCCGTTTATTTCATTGTGACAAATGAAATTTATTCTGATTATAATTTTTGGTTACAGGTTGCTGATAGACGTGATAGAGAGAAAAAGGCTTATTCTAAAATGTTCAAGTAGAGGTCCTGAAGTAATGGTGCATGCGGCTGAAAAATCAAATATCTCTGGGGGAATGCCAATTACAGTGCCAACAATTTCTGTTTTTTCTTGTCAGTAGTCTCTGAAAAAATCTGATATAGTGTATGCTTTCAAATTTATGCTTTCTAGATTGTGAAGTTGTGACAGAGCTATCCATATCTTACTTTTTGTTCTGTCAAACTCTTTGATCATCAACCTCTAACCGGTGATTTTTGTGTAAAAGAGAAAGGCAGATTGAGACATCTCATAACAAGACTTCCCAACAACTCACTTGCCATGCTTTTCTTTGCTTTTATTCTCCAATGGTATATGGTCAACCAGAAGCATTTCTGGCAGCGTGTTAATATCAAGACAACAAATCAGTAGAACTCCTCTTTAAGTTTTAAAAAAAATTGAACTTTTCATCCTTCGATGTAACAGGATGGTTGCTTTATTGATCCATTTAAGAAAATATGGAATTATCGACCTTATTTCTTAACTTCCATATAGACATTTTCTTAACTTATACAAAATGGATGATTTTTTCCTTATTATTTTAACATGATTACTTACTGATTTTCTGGACTGATGTAGTTTTCCCCCTTTAGACTTTGGTAATGATTCCTCAGCAGAGGATTTAGATGAAACATTTGCCATCACTTCCTCTTCAACAATCGTATCTTGGCCTTTTGCACTCCTTTCTGTATACTGTAGCCCCATTATTTTTCTTTTGTTCATACTCCATGACCTACTGGAATAAATCTTGTTCAATCTTGATAACATTAAATCATGGGTAGCCTCAGCTTCATGTTTCTGCTCCATGTAAACAGAAATACGTGAATTTGTGTGTGAAATATTTTCTTTGGCTCTTCTTGTTAGGGCATAGTATTTTTCATTTGTAAGCTGGAGAACGTCTCTGTGATTTTCTGAAAGCTTGATCTGTTGAAGAGCTTTGACAGAAGATTCTTCCACGGCATCTAACTCCAGCAGTACAGCTCGAAGAGTGAACTGCAAAGTTTGAACTGACTGCTTCCTTAGATGCAGGGTTTGCCTCAGTTTTGCTAGTGTTTGCTTTTCTTTGTTTCTCTCGAGTTTGAGCCTTTCCATTTCGTTACGCATGTGGTCCAAAGTTTGATTGGTTTCTTGGATCATCAATTCTGTCTGGAGTTGCTCCTCTCTTTTGGATTTGATGCTCCTGTGGATGGTCTCCAGCTGGGATTCCAGCTTCTCAGTGGCAGTTTTTGATGCATTTTCATTTAGTTGAGCATCAGCAAGATTGGCTTTCTGCTTTTCAAGTTCGTCTATGAGAGGCTCCGAGTCAAGCCAGGATTGCATGGAACTCTCCTTAGCCCTATTGAGCTCTTCCTTTGCCTTGGCTAGCTCTGCTTTTGCATTCTCCAGAATAATTCCGTGGTTGCCTTTCCCTTCTGGTTCTTTGTACATGACTCTGATGTTCCCACGTTTGACTTGATAAACCTTGGATGGGCATAATGTTCAATCATTTTTGGTTTGGAATGCTATTTTTATGGGTTGCAGGGAGTGGCTAAAACTATAATGTGGCGACAATTACATGTTGAAACTAAACTGTCATTTGGGTTTTTCTAAGACTGTTGTCGGTACTATGCATGTTCATGAGATACCTATGAAGCGTATTGTTTATGACGGTTCATTTGTCTTCTATGTTTGTATTTTGCTTGATTGCATATCATGCTGCGTGATGAGGCCAGCGTCCGAGCGTCGTCTTAGCCCAGACCAATTTACCCAGGACGGTTGTAGCAGTCACATTACGTTATAGTACTTTTATATAGTAACTTCATCACCTCGGAATGATTGTGGCTTTTGAGTGAACTTGATGATCCTTAACAATGCTGCCGTAGAGTTTGACGTAACCATAAGGAATAATTGATTTTTCTACGTAACCAGTTCCTACTAAATAGTTAGCCCCACAATAATAATAGTCATTACATTTTGTGACTAGTGAGACGTCAACCCAAAATGTATAGTATATTACAGAGCAATAACAGAAAGGAAGCAACTAGGAATTGAAAAAATGAAAATATATTAAAATAATGTTCTTTCTAACCTAACACATGTTAGCAACGACAAAAGTGAAGCAACTATTGAAACATAAGCGAAGTAACGAGGAAAGGAAAGTACAAACACAACAACCACATTAACGTTCACGCATATACCACGTTCTTTTTCTTCCTTCTTCATCTTAATTTGTGCTTCAAATTCTTGTAGCTGCTTCTTCGCTCAGAATGGCCATGTCTTCCTCCACCGTTTCCCTTCCCAGGTAGGTTCCTTTCTCAATTTTGTTCACATATCACTACTTATCGTGCTTATTATGCATGTGGGTTTGAAAATTGAAAAGTGAAGGTGAAAACCATATGATGAATTTAATTATCTCTACATTTTGTGCAATTGAATTAACTTATTTGAAGATAATCGGAGGCTGTTTCGAATTTGATATATGTTTCCTTAATTAGTTGTTGCCCACAAACTAATTGGTAAGATGTTGCTGCTGGTGGTTATAGCTATCCAGATTCAGATTATGCAGAGATTTTTGTCGTGCGTCATGGTAAAACAGCATGGAATTCTGAAGGAAGAGTTCAGGTACTTCGTATGAACTTGTTTGGAATGGATCATTTATCACAGTGAGAAATGTGAGGGTTGACCTTTTATTATCCCCAATCCTTTTTTCAATTAATATGAATGGTACATTGACTTTTATAATAATTTTCTTAAGAATTATAATTATCATAAATTCTTATTAACGATACATACCAATTAAACTCTTAATATTTCTATGCCTATTCATTCTTTCTTCTTATGGAAGTTTTCTTGCCTTGACCATGTTCAATTTTCACACTAATAGTCATTTACTTTTATACAGGGACAAGTGGATATTGAATTAAGTGAATCTGGAAGAAAACAAGTAGTTGCAGTAAGTTGTGCTTATGCAACACCATCAATGTTTCGCTAAAAAAATATATATATTTATAGAAATTTAATTAATAATCCCTAAATTTTAAAATTTAATCGCTAAAATCATTAGAGGGTAATTAGAATTTAAAAATAAAAATTGTTAAAAACCTTGATCAATAAATTTGGACAATAGTTCAATGACCAGTTCAAATAACCTATTCAATGAAAATAAATTATAATTAGAACTATATCAATTTCTAATTAACTTTTAAATTAATTTACATAATAATTCAAACGTTTTTTTTTATCTAAATAAGTTTATATTTAATAAATTCATTGTAACGTTTGTACAACAAATAGAAACCAAATCCACCTTCGAAAATCATGGTATATATACCACCCATCTATGTTCTAACACGATTTAACTTTGATTGAAAGTATAGGTTGTGAAGGATTTGGACCTACGGGAAAGACACATGGGGGATCTTCAAGGCCTTCGTTATCGTGAATTATCAAAGACTAATCCCATAGCTTATGAGGCTTTGGTGTCAAAGGATGATGAGCGAGAACTCCCTGTAAGTACACCAGAAATCTTTTTGTTAGCATAAAACCCTTTGATTACATGCAACGAAACTTCTAGCTGGATTGAACTACCCTCAGATAAAGAAAAGATTTGACAGAAACATGAATGGTATATTGGATTATGCAGAGAAATGGTGAAATTCAGATTATGTATGCGTTATCAGTACATAACTAGAATGATGAATGCCTTAGATTTTGCACATGCAGGGTGGTGGAGAAAGTTTTGTTCAACTGTTTGAACGCTGCAAATCTGCATTGCTCAGAATTGGAAGAAAACATAAAGGTTTTGCTAACATGTGGGACATTGTTTAAAAATAAGTTGTTTGTTTTTCCCTCTGTAATATGAACGAATTGCAGGGAAACGAGTTGTGGTTGTGACTCATGGTGCATGCATCGAAACACTGTACAAGTGGTCGAATGCAAAAGGAAGCTATGCAGGGAAAATAGACAATACATCAGTCGCTGTTTTTGAGTTGTATGGTGAGGATAATTGGACTTTAAAAATGTGGGGTGATGTTAGCCATCTCACTCAAAAGGCTCACACAACTTCTGTTTAGGTTGTAACGATTCAGAGCAACTCATGCAGTTTTGCTACATGTGGTGGGCCCAACTGTGTAGCAAGTTGGTTACATTTTGTGTTTTTTTTTTTTTTTTTTTTTTTTTTTTTTTTTTTTTTTTTTTTTTTTTTATCTTAATTGGTATTTAGAAAACCAATTATAAATAATCTTTATTTTATATTTATTTTCTATTTTAGTTTGTTTTAATTATAAATAACTCATATTTTTTTATTATAAATAAAAGACTCTATGTGCATATTCAATCTAAGGAGGATTAATATTTCTTGTTGTCTTTACCACTATACTAGTTGTTGTCGGCGATAGTGTTATCTATCGCTGGAGGTGTCATCTACTGCTGTTGGCGGTGCCATCGTCTACCGCTGCCGGTGGTGCCATAGTCTACCGCTGTCACTATCAAAGTTCTAGTTTCGACTGACAATTACATGGTTTTGATGCCATCAACAATGCTTTCGCCGGAGCTCCTACGCGCTCTTAGCGCCTTTGAAAGTTATGGATTTGCTCCCTTTTTTCGTCATGCATTGTGGCATGTTTAATAGTAATTCAGAGCATCCAGGTTGCTCGTTTTCCTCTTTCTGGTTCGTCGTGCATTGCCACACGTCTCGTCTCCTCTCAAGCAGCTATTTGGAGCATCAAGGTTGCTCTTGTGCCTTGATTGGAGAATCTTAGATTGTTTAGTATTTCTCTCTCCTATTCATCCATGGCTTCTTCCGCTGCTGTCTCTTTTGACTTTTCTTTTATCATCATTGCGTTTGACCCGTCCATATATTCTTTTTTTTTTCATGGAAAAGATGGTTTTTGTTAGTTTATTTATAACCATGGTGACACTCCAACAATTACCTCTTTATCCATTGGTGGCATTCCTAGGACGATTTGCAAGAAAAGATTTACATGGAATAACTTCTCAGATTTGTTAGAAGAGTCTTTATGGATTATATTAGTAACAAGCTTGGTACATACGATTTGTATGCATTAGCTTAAGGGAGAATGTTGGATATATTATCTTTATTTTATATTTATTTTTTATATTTAGTTAGTTTGTTATTATTTTTTATTTACATTCTGGACTTAGCTCATATTTATTCTATTATAAATAAAAAAGATCCTATGTGCATATTATGAGACATTAATCACATACACAATACAGACATTAATCACATACATCATTTTCACTATATTTAACTAGGAGTATGCAAATGTATGATCACTTTTAAGGATAAAGATGACAAATTTATATTGCTTTAGGGAGAACATTTCATCAATCAACATGGAGTTGTTTGGCTTTTTCATTTTGTGCATCTGTTTAATGTAAGAAATAGAGAAATTTGCCCCCATTATAGTCGCACGACTTATCTTACATTATTTACTATAACCCATTAACAAAGAAAAATGAAACTTAAATGTAATAAATATTAAATTCAAAATTCACTTGATGGTATACTCTTCTTGGGTAGGATATATTTGGTTTTGGTAATAAAGTACATAAATATAAAAAAAAAATCACACTATTCAATTTAATATTAATAATAGTTTAAAAATGTTGTATTTCTTATTTCACATTAATTTAATTACATTAATTCAAATATAATTGATGTGAAAGCACAATACAATGCTGTTTTTACAAATTGAAATTAACTACATTACACTGATTTAGATTATCTAAAACAACTATTTTACAGTTATTTTTTATTGAATAATTGTAAAAAGAATCTTGTTGTATTGTTTCATATAAGAAGAAATGTAAACTAGGTTTTAAATCTTGCCTTTCACTTTCATTTTTATTTCATAAATTCTCATCGCTGCATATTTTTCTTTTCACATCTTTTAAATGCCCTTGTGAAATCTTTGTTGTTGTCAATTAACTTCACTGTTCCTTGTCTCTTAAATTGTAGATGAATAAAATACATATATATTGAGTTAAACTATTATAAAATGAAAGTAAACTCCTAAAATATTTAAAAAAAATTAAATTGTACGATAATTTAAATAATTAAACTGGGATCTTAGTAAATTAAATTAAATTACTCTAATTTACATATAAATTGTTTTAGTCAATTAAATTAGATTATTCTAAATATTCATAGAGCAGAACATTATTTCTTTAACAGGCGCTTAAAAGTCTCTTGAATATCATTACCTCCGTAGTTAAAGACGTCAAAGACGTCAATAGAAAAATGTTTTTACAGTGTAACTAAATAATCCATAAAACCTCTGTCCATATTAAAACATAGGAAATATAATCTATTGTTTATTTATTCAGTCTATTACATTATTATTATTTTACAGGTCCTAAAAGGCCTAATAAAGGATCTAAGTTTGTTAAATATATAGTCGAGTTAAAATTTATATGAAAAATATGAAAAGAGACCTTCAAAAACATATGAGGAAGCTAAAATTTTATGGAAAAGTAGGGGAAGAGGTCTCTTATAAGAAAAATACTTTAAGAGCAATGCAATAGAGTTACTTGGAAAATACTCTAAGTATTTTACGAGTGTCTAATTGTGGATTTACTTAGAAAATATTCCAAGTATCTTAAGAGTGTATGATCATGAAATTATTTGAAATACATTCCAAGTAGTTATGAATTTATTTAAAAATACTTTAAATATCATATAAGTTTAGAAAATACTTCAAGTACCTTACGAGCATCTAATTATGATCTTATTAAAAAAATCTAAGAATAAATTAAGCATTCAAAAAATGTAACTATATGAGTCCAAAAATATGACTAACTCATGAAAATTTAAGTATAAATTAAGCATTCAAAGGTGTAAGGATATAAATGCCCGAATACAACTTAGTCATGAACTAAAAGCAACATAAATACAACATGTTTAAAGCTAAATCAACATATAAAACCGAATACAACTCGGTCAAAAGCTAAAAATAACATATAAATTTGTTCATTTATTAACTTGATCTACTAGTAAAAGTTGTTAGTTTGAATTTGAAAAGACTTATGTATTTACTTAACCTATATTTAAATATTATTATTTGACAGGTTCTGAAAGGGTTCAATAAACAAAGGATCTATGTGTAAAATCCATGTGATATATTAACCTTTTTAAAATAAAATAAAAAAAGATAACTCTTAAGAGATACATCATATTATCGTTTTATTTAAATTTAATGGTTTTTTTAATTTAATTATCTTTTAAATTTAAATAAATAAAATTATCTATTAAATAAATAAAAATTATTTACAAAATAAATAAAATTATCTATAATTAAACTATAAATATTATTTATATTTATTTTTATATCTATAATTTTATCACTTTTTATAAGAAAAGTGAAAACATTTAAGCATGACAAAATTGATAGTTAGAATCATTAAAATATATTATTTTGTTTTGTGTTTCTTAATATTTGTTTCTGCAAACAATTTTGGAGAAGGAAACTATTCCAATAACCCTTACAAATATTTGAGTAACGGTGCATTGACATAAACATGTGTGTGTCTATATATATATATATATATATATATATATATATATA